>NC_064811.1:69726833-69864981 GCF_023721935.1 Panthera uncia | reverse complement strand
TGCTGACAGCTCAGAGCCTGGAGCCTGCTTCAGATTCTGTGTCTCCCACTCTCTCTGCCCCTCCCCTACTCTCTCTTTCTCTCTCTCTCTCTCTCAAAAATAAACATTAAAAAACAATTTTTTAAAAAAAGACATTCTTTTTTTAATAATTTGTTTTTTAATGTTTATTTTTGAGAGAGAGAGAGAGAGAAAGAGAGAGTAGGGGAGGGGCAGAGAGAGTGGGAGACACAGAATCTGAAGCAGGCTCCAGGCTCTGAGCTGTCAGCACAGACTCTGACGCAGGGCTTGAACTCATGAACTGAGAGATCATGACCGGAGTCAAAGTTGGATGCTTAACCGACTGAGCCACTCAGGTGCCCCAATATACTTTCTTTTGTGCATATATATATATATATATATATGCACAAAATATATGTATACATATATACATATATGTATATATGTATATATACATATGTGTGTGTGTGTGTGTATTATATACATATGTGTGTGTGTGTGTATATATATATACACACACACACACACACACATATGTATATATATATATAAAGTAAGCTCGAACTCAATGTAAGGCTTGAACTTAGGACCCCAAGATAAAGAGTTGCTTGCTCTACCAACTGAACCAGCCCCAGTGCTTCAATATTTCTATTCCTAAGTATGATGGTGACACTGACTTTATCTTATACAAGCCTACAGACTATAAAGAGTAACATGCAATAGTGCATAAGGGACTTTTGAGCACAGTTAAAACCAGTAAAACAAATATAAATTTGGGGCACCTGGGTGGCTCAGTCAGCTGAGCGACCTTCAGCTCAGGTCATGATCTCATGAATCATGAGTTCGAGCCCTGTACTGGGCTCACTGCTGTCAGCCTGTCAGTGCTAGGCCCGCTTCAGATCCTCTGTCCCTCTCTCTCTGCCCCTCCCCTGCTTGCGCTCTCCCAAAAAATAAATAAAAAATAAAAACAACAACAACAACAAAACAAAAAATCAAATATAAATTTGAAGTATTATTTCTTCTTGATTATGATCTGGGTAGTTTTGAACAACATTTACTAAATTATAATTTGATGAAGTAAGAAAATTGAGAGATTTATAGAAACTGCTAAATAAAAAATTCCAAGATTATATCACACTATTAAAAATTAGATTTTACCATTAGTTCTGGTCAAATGCTAGTTCAGCCTATAACTTTTTTTTTTTTTTTCAGAGAGAGACAGAGTGAGCACAAGTGAGGAAAGGGCAGAGGGAGAAAGAGAGAGAGAGAGAGAGAGAGAGAGAGAGAGAGAGAGAGAGAGAGAGAATCTTAAGTAGGCTCCACACCCAGTGCAGAGCCTGACATGGGGCTTGATCTCATGACTGTAAAATCATGACCATGAGACCTGAGCTGAAATCAAGAGACAGATGCTTAACAAACTGAGCCACTCAGGTGGCCCTAGTTTCAGCCTATATCTTGTACTCACGTCAAGATCTTGACTGATTAATCCTAAAACCACATCTATGCATATCAGGGTCCCTGAACGTCCAATGCCAGCACTGCAGTGTGTGATGATTGGGCCCGATTTATGAATGTGTCTCATGTAAGAGATAAAAGTGAGCAAGTCGTCTGGCTGAGAAGGTGTATCGTGGTCTGGCCAGGCAGTGAAATTCAGATGAGAAATATGCCGCGTCTCTCCTGTCTGAAATTGTACAACAAAAGAAATAGATAAAGGCATACTGTATTGTTCACACATAAGTTTTAATTCTTAATAATATACTGTTCTTTCAAATTTTGACTTGCCCATTGGATTGGATGAAAGGAAAGGTGAAAGAGACAAAAAGACTCTATCAAACAACACATGGAGGGTCTTTATCAAGGAGGTTGCTAAATCCACATTTTAAATACTGGTAAAAACTACTTTTTGGAAATCCTAAAAGCAAATTACATTTTGATGTGAATAACAACCTTTTCTAAATGACTGCACTTTTAACTCACTCTGCATAAAAGCCAAAGTCATTGCAATGGCTTAATTGCCTTACAAAATTTGGCCCAGCTACTCTCAGACCTAACCTGCTCCTTATGGCCACAGAGACCTCTTTGCGGCTCTTTAAAAACACTAAGGCACAGTTCAAGCCTAGGGCCTCTGCACTTGCTCTTTCTGACTGAAATCTACCCTCCCCCATCCCTATGGCTTCGTCAACTCCTTTAGGGTTTTTTCCACAGCACCATCAACATTAGTATTTCCTCATTAGCAAGTAAACTAAATATGTTGTTTATGGGGGAGTACTTGATACTTAGAGATTTTTTAAAAAGTTTTACTCACTCTACTGAGAGGTTTGACCTTAAAAAAAAAAAACCAAAACATTTCCAGCACATAGCTTCGAGCCATTCTGTTGTATCACTATGCAAAGGATGATAGATGGTCACCTTAAGAGTCCCGTGTTCTCATTTTCATTCTAATACAGTACATACTGGAGGAAACGGCTTGGTAGAAGTCATGAAGAGGGTCACATTTAAGTTTACATTCAATAAAAAATAATGGGTGACATTAGTGCCACTGAAATGGGAACCCAGAAGTTGCTGGCTTTCATTTAGGAATACACTGATGCTATCAAAGAAAGAATCTAGGCCTACATTCCAAGTAGGAGATAAGCCTTGGGAGATGGAAAGATTTAATTTGCTTACCTGAATATCTTCTAGGGCCATTGCCCTGACGACAAAGCCCTTCAGCTGCTGCATTCTCACAAGAGCCAGCCGAAGCCTGTCACTGACCATGGTTGTTTTGCCCAGGATATTAGGCCAATAGCGCTGGCATTTGATTTTTTCCCCTTCTACTTCTTGGGTCATCATGGCTATCACTGTGGATTTTTGTTCCCAAATCATCTGCCAGAAATCTCCAACAGTTGTAGGGAGAGGTCCTTGGCAGGCAATGTAAACAAACTCTTCTTTTCCCACTGGTATCTTAATGAAGCTGGCGTTGATGTATCCACCTTCATCTCCAAGAGGCACTCTTGTGGCGTCATCTGTGAATTTTCCACCACAAAACAGAGCCATCTGTATCATGCATTTTTCTTTCTTTTCCTTCCTTCCTTCCTTCCTTCCTCTCTTTCTTTCTTTCTTTCTTTCTTTCTTTCTTTCTTTCTTTCAGTTTATTTATTTTGAAAGAGAGAGAGCAAGACAGTGACAGAGCACACAAGTGGGGGAGTGGCAGAGAGAAAGAAAGAAGCCCAAGCAGACTTCACACTGTCAACACAGAGCTCAATGCAGAGCTTAAACTCACCAACCATGAGCTCATGACCTGAGCAGTAATCAAGAGTCAGATGCTTAACTGACTGAGCCACTCTATTTATTTTTTAAAGAATTTGTTCTATTTCTTTTTTTTTCAAGGTTTTAAAATTATTTGAAGAGAGATAGACTGTGTATGCTTGCAAGCTCAAGTGGGAGAGGGGCAGAAAGAGAGGAGAGAAAGAATTCCAAGCAGGCTCTATACTGTCAGCTCAGAGCCCAACACAGGCTCGATCTCGTGAACCGTAAGATCATGAGTCCGACACTTAACTGACTGAGCCACCCAGGCACCCCTGTATCATGCATTTTTAAACAAGAGCCTTACAAACAGGGTCACTCAAAGATTATGAGAAATTCCTCAGAGCCATAAATGAAGTCACAAACACATTTTAATAAAAGCATATTTTCAAATTATAGTATAGCCAAATCATTTTATATTTACCTATTTCACTCATTACAAGTATATCTAAGATGTCAACTCAATGAGTTTGACAGACAATTAGATATTATGTACATAGATTTGGCTGAAAAACTGAAATTTATAAATTAATACATTTAGAACTTCTTAACAAGTTCCTAGAGAAACAAACTTAACTTTACTATTTCTTATCCATCCTTATCTTAATGATGACAATAAGACTGAATTTAATGAATGACAATGCCAAAAGATTATTTCATGAAACAAATATTAATATTATACTGAGTTTACTAAAGTACTTATTATAAGTACAATTGGCATAATTACCTCTTGCTCATCTAATTAAATTATGTTCTTTTAAATCAGCAGCCAACTATAAACACAATAAATCAAAAGGTAGCTCACTTTATTCTCCAGGTATGTAGGCTCTTGTCTTTGTCTGATGGTAATTTCATAGTCAGGATATAAATTTTCAAACCAGTGAAAGTATATGTAAGCCATCTTATCCAAGATAATTAATTTGTATGTACTTACACATCAGAAGCCATTTCTACTTAAAACATTTATAAATATAACTGGTAATTTCTAGGATTATCAAATTATGACTTTATTAATAGGTTTCAAAATCCTCCATCAATTGCCCTTCAATTACTTGACTTTTACATCATAACTCATGGCAATAAATCCACTCAGTAGTTTTAGATTCATGGCTTACTCCATTTGATTTTAAGATAGTAGTCTGACCATTTCTTTTTCTTTTTGCCTGAAATAATTCCCACCTACTTTATACTGAACCATTATCAATTTCATGTGTATTTATTTAAGTTTATTTTGAGAGAGAGCACGTGCGCACATGAGTGGGGGATATGCAGAAAGAGAGGGAGAGAGAGAATCCCAAGCAGGCTCCACACTGTCAGTGCAGAGCCTGACGTGGAGCTCAATCCCACAAAGAAATAATGACCTGTAAATCAAGAGTCGGATGCCCAACTGACTGTGCCACTCAGGCACCCCTCAATTTAATTTTTAAGATGTTAAGATTCACTTTTTGCAGGAAGTTTGCCAAAATAAATTTTGTGTCTTCTGTCTTGGGTTGAAAAAATTCAGCTATTATTTATTGCATGATTTGTCACTATTGGCTCCGTTACGGGTCTTTGAATTTATGACTTCCTTGAGGATAGGCTCATTGTGTCACACATGGTGGAATCCAATGTGCTAATACATAGATATGTGGCTGATCATTACGATGAGAAATGGCTAAAGAAAACAAAAAGTTGCTAGACATTGATATTTCGGCTACAAACATATAATTTAAAAAAATCACATGTTGATTGGTGGAATGGGTAAAATGTGGGTAAAAAGGAACTGCTTTTTTTCCTTCCTGTACCTGAAACAGTTCAAACTATAATGCAACCTGGTAGTACCACCGTTGGTACCACTGCAGCCACATGCACATATATCAGAGACGTTTCTCTACCATAAAGTGAGTGGAATAAATAGATGTTGGCATGACACATGAACTAAGAAACCACTCATCCAGAAGTTGATTTCATATTTTCAAGAAGACTTTAAAATTACTGATTTGGCATCACTGATTAATTTCTAATACTATGCTGTAAAAACTCACAAATGTCTGAAGAAATATTTAAGATTCCTCAGTGTGATTTTCAGTATATCATAGATGATTTGAAAAGGAATTCACATTCTATATCTAAATGTATTTGTTACTTATGTAAATCTCTGAATATGTGCTTGTGTGTGCGCACACACACTTATGTGAGAAATAGGTAAACTAGCATAAAAGCTTTCAATCAGTTCAAATTATATTAGACATACATTTGATTTGAAGCCAAATTGGAACTTACAGGGAAGTATATTTTTATATCGATTCTTTCTTCGGTTTTCCTTAGTTTGTCCAATTAGACACTGATCCAAAGGTTTTAATTCTTGAAGATTCTGCAAGCAAAAATGGAAATAAAGTTAAATTTGTTGAAATAAGCAGGAATTCAGTAATAATTGCAAATACGTTAAATACGCAGGGTGCAAAACTGGCTACTGATCAGGGCAGACGCTGAATGTTAAGAAATAGATCTGTCCTGGCAAGATAAGCAAGCCTAAAATCCTGATATTAATCTGATATTTGAAATATATTTCTGCAAATATCTTTAACATGTTGTAGTCACTCAACTAATTTTGTGAGGCTGTACTTTGTATCTTAATTTTACATTTCAGTCTAAAAAGGTCTGTAATTATATTTTAGGGAAAAAAACAACTTATAAAAACAACTTGCACTTAAAAAATGAGATGGAGCAGAATTTTTTGACAATACTGTCTGTGGGGTCATAGAATAACCTTTATGGTAGAGTTGTGGTTAGACAGTCCTATGTTTTAACGCCAACTCTTTGTCACTTTTCATCCACTCATTCATCCATCCATCCATCCATCCATCCATTTGACAAATATATATTGAAAATGCCTACTAGATGCAGGGCACTGTAATAAGTGCTGGGAATACAGTAGTGAGAAGGAAGATATGATTCTGGTTCTCCTAGAGCTTTCAGACCATTGGGCGAAAGAGGCAGTAGAGAAGTAAACATACTGTGATATATGTGTCAAGAACTTAACAAGCTACTGTGTTAGAGAAAAATAAAGATTTACTTTATAAAGGGTTGTGATGGCAGGTCTGTGGGGTGGTGACATTTAAACCTTAAAGAAAGAAATCATTTCTGCAAAATGGAGGAGAGTATACCTCAACTATTGTGAGCTTGTTTCCAAATCTATTAATGGGAGTTACATTATTGTGAGTATTTAATACAAAGCATCTAGCACATTGCAGAAGCTCTCAGGAGAAGTTAGCTCCTTTAACTTCAGTGGTTATGAAAAGCTCAGGAAGTAGGCAAAGCAAGTATATGGTTTGAGAGAGATGAGCCAGGTAAACCCCAAAACCACAGGGGTGCTACATTCCTCTTTTGTCTAATGGTAAATATGGATGTTGCCAGCAAGATGACATGAGCAAGGGCTCTGAACCATTGCCTCTTTGAACTGAGGGGCATATTTCTGGAGCTGTATTAAACTAGAAACTACTGCTAATGAACTACATCAACAGTGTATTAATTATGAAGTTTAGTGGATGGTTGGAATTGACACTTAACTTGAAAAAAAAAAGCCTCCTTCTCACTACTATGAGGCAGGAAGGGTAATCTTTCGGGAGATTTATCAAGCTCCAAAGCAGCTAAAGAGATCTCTTTAAACCAGTACTATTAGGATCCTAACTGGAAAGATTAATTTCCTGCTAGACAGGACAGGATGGTGCTTGTAGTTGGAAGTAGAGTTGTGAGGTAACGGGCCTTTTCAAAATTTCTCCTAACCCTGCATATAAAACTTTGATAAAGAATCACTGGCAGAAGCCACTTACCTCCAGCTCCTTAGAAGGAATCCCTTGATCTAACCAACCTCGCAACATTCGAATGACTGATTTCAACTTGGTACCGGTGTATTTACCGGAGGGGGGCACTTTGACGATGGGGACTGCAGCAAGCTCCTCATTTGTCAGAAACGGATGATCTAACAGGAAGACAGCAGTCGATGTTTTAAAAAAAATTCCCACATAATTGATTTAGCCAATAAGGGAACGGATTTGCGCATGTTCTTACCTCCTCTATTTTTACCAAAGGAAGAGTCTTTAGAATTAATAAGGCAATAGAACAGGTAGGCAGATACCTACAATCAACATAGGAAAATCTTGGCCATGGCAAGGCCCTTGGCTCTTGTGTACTTACAGTTTCTAGAAGAGTTTGAATTTTTTTTTTTTTTTTGCTTCTCTTGACTCAGATGGCACTATTTTCTTGATGAGAACGTATCTAGTCCCTCTTATTGCTTTGCACTTTAGCTTCCAAGCACATGGGGAAAAGATGAAGTGGGATGCTTCAGAAATTCTTCATAATGGGACATTGCATTAGAAACACTGATGTCTCCTCTCTCTACCCTCCTCTCTCTTACCCTCTCTACCAAGTACCCTTGGTACTCAGTGCCAGTATCTCTGGCATTTGACAGTTTTATCAATACAAGTGAAACGTTGGGGTCTTCAGGAGCTTATCAAATAAGTGATATCAGTGTCTTAGAAGAGATATGTATCTAATTTAGTACCTGCTCTGTGGAAACTACTTGTATCAGAATGCAACTGTTATCCTGGAAAAAAGTAGGAGGGAGTTCTTGCTGTAGTCTGCATAAGTGTCACTTTGCAGACATACCTGTAAATTAGTTAACTAAAGCATTCTGATGACAGTTACTACATAGATAACAATAATGCCAGGCTCTGTAGGCCATAGGAGGCTGTACAATATCTCAAGAAATGGAACATCTGGTGGGGTGAAGGCTAGTTGTAAACACAGAATTCACTCCTTGAAAGTAGTTGTAAACTTTTACAGAACTGAGCATAAAGGCAATGGGAGCTCAAACACTGGAGATGGGCATGGGCTACGGGATTTGACAAAAGCACCATCACGGACACTAACAGTCCACATAAATCAAAAAGGTGTTCATTCAACTACTTTAATTTCCTTTAACAACTAACACTTCAAATTACAAAACCATGTCTTTTGTTGCATTAGTGTAACACTACCTTCTATAAAAAAAGAGAAATGCAACACTGAATAGAGCTTCATTTCTCTACTGGCTCAGTTATAAAGTCACAGAGGCAGTAACAGGACACAGCAATTGTCCTTTTTTTAAAAAAAATGAGGTTGGGATTCAAGGGTAATAATTTTCCCTCTTTGAGCGATTCTACCTGTTTTATTATAAATTAAATGTACTCCTTGACTTCTCGTTCCAGATTGGCAAAACTGTGACTTTGTGTTTCCAATTAACATATTTACACATTTATTTGTGTGTTTTACTTCAAGCCACTGAGAATTTTAGCCTCCAACTGTGCAAATACCTATTTAGAGAACTGAATGCTGATGTTTGCCTATGTAATTTCATTTAATGTATAGAACAAAATAATGCACACATATAGAGAAATAGCATATCTCTGTATTCTGAAAACTGTGATTTTCAAACACTTATTTTTTTATCCACTGCTTTTGATGAAAAAAATGGCTTATAAAATTCTTGCCTTTATTGGAATCCTCAAGGTTTGTTGTTTCCATTGGCAATTCATCACTTGCCCAGGCCACTTCATTGTCACCATCAGTCTTCCTTTCTTGTGGCTTTTGAATCAAGCTATGACAACAAAACACATTTGTAATATTTTCTTCAGTTTTGTCCCCCAAATGCATTTAAATATTATATCCCTGAGGGACACCCAAGTGGCTCAGTCGGTTAGGTGTCCGACTCTTGGTTTCAGCTCAGCTCATGATCTCATGGTTCATGGGATTGAGCCCCGCATTGGGCTCTGTGCTGACAGTGTGGAGCCTGCTTGGGATTCTCTCCTTCACTCTCTCTCTCTCTCTCTTTCTGCCCCTCTCCCACTCATGTGTACATGCATGCTCTCTCTCTCTCTCTCTCTCTCAAAAAAGAATATCCTTGAACTCCTTATTTCCTATACAATTATCAAGATATTTAAAAACAGATCATCTGGGGGCGCCTGGGTAGCTCAGTCGGTTAAGCATCTGACTTTGGCTCAGGTCATGATCTTGTGGTTTGTGAGTTCGAGCCCCACGTCGGGCTCTGTGTTGAAAGGTCAGAGCCTGGAGCCTGCTTCAGATTCTGTGTCTCCCTCTCTCTCTGCCCCTCCCCTGCTCATGCTCTGTCTCTCTCTGTCTCTCAAAAATAAGTAAATGTTAAGAAAATTAAAAAAACAAAAAAAACAGATGATCTGATTTGAAAAACCCAAGCCTACAAGTCCTAAGATTTATTGATAGATGTAAATTAAACTGAAGTACAGAATTGTTTAATATAGTTTAAAATTTATTTTCAAACAAATCCTGTCTTTGGACGTTAGACTGAAGGCGTCCCTTGGAGACAGAGAAAGTGGTTTGTTGCCCGCTTCAACACAGATAACCAATTACAACTGTGTCAGTAGAGCTCTCTGTGTCTTTTTAACAGCTACCTACTATTATTGTACCATATGGATGTATCTTAATTTATTTATAGAAGTCTCTGTTGATGCACATCTGTCTTTTGCTACAAGTGGAGGCTGGAGGGACATTTCTGCATCAGGACACTCAGGTAATGTAATAAAACACAGTACAAGTTCCCATTATTCTAGGGGTACACAGTAGATGCCATCTTGCTGGTAGGGTGGATGGCTAGAAAAGAGAATCCAGGCAGGACAAAAGTTTAGCAATGAGATGAAAAAGCATAATGTAAAAGGCTGAACACATTTTTGCATTTTATGATATTCAGGGGGAACAAAACAACATTAGTATAGACCATTAAAACAAGACATGTACAATGGTCCCACAACATCAATAACGGGGTAGCAATTATGTTGCTTTTATGGTGAATGTTTTCCTCTGTTCCAGATAATTATGGGCTGCAATTAACATTTAATTTGCAAGTTCTGCATCAATGAGGTTGCTTTTGTCATGTAATAAATATATTTTGTTTGCAAGGGTATAGTTTGGAGATCCTTCCGTCAGGCATTCCCTCCTTTATCATTCCTTTGATTAGCTGCTTTAGTGTTTCATGGGTGCTTGTAGGCGTATACCCTAATTTATTTTGTGTAATTATTTTTTTACAAGTATAAATGATGTTGCAATTACATTTTTGTAGAAATGTCTTTGCACACATGTGGTAGTGGGAGCCATTTTTTAGAAATGAAATTGCTAGATTGAAGGTTATATATTACAATTCTTTGAATCTTTGACGCTCATCGTTGTAAGATACACTATTATTTTGTTCACATTAAGGAAGAAATTATATTGATGGTTGTAAGGCCCTTCATGATTTCAGAAATGTTAAAATCAAAAAGAAAGTGTATCCGAGAATTAGTAACATGTAGATAAAATTTATATGTTAATAGGGTTTCTAACTGCCATTCAAATAAATTAGATATACTAGTTTCCCCGACCTCCTTCCTCCCCTTCCCTTGCCTAACAGGGAAGAGCTTGTATCTTTACAATTATTGGCAGCTGGCCCAGATATTTGCCAGACTTTCCTCATTGTTGGCACTTTCTCTTTTAGACCTTTCTTTCATTTTTTCCCCATGGTCAAGGATACTGTTTTTTGGAGGAATGTTATAACAAATACATTGTCACATGCCACCTGAACCCTTATAACAGTATTTTAAAAACATTCTTAATATTCAGCCATAGGTCCATAATTTAGTCAACATTCTCATTTCATTGGAAAAGAATAAATTAATTTCAAAAGCAACATCTAAATGAAAATCTTCAGAACACCTTTTTTTTTTTTTTTTTTTAAAGATTTTATTTTTTAAGTAATCTCGACACCCAGGGTGGGGTTTGAACTCATGACCCGGAGATCAATAGTCACATGCTCCACCAACTGAGTCAGCCAGGTACCCCCACCTCAGAGCACTTCTAAAAAGCAATGGAATTTTTATACTTTAATTTTTTTAAATGTTTATTTATTTTTGAGAGAGAGAGAGAGAGAGAGAGAGAGAGAGAGAGAGAGAGAGAGAAGGAGGGGGAATGAACATGTGGGGGAGGGGCAGAGAGAGAGAGGGAGACACAAAATCTGAAGCAGGCTTCAGGCTCTGAGCTGTCAGTACAGAGCCTGACATGGGGCTCGAACTCATGAACTGTGACATCATGACCTGAGCCAAAGTCAGATGCTCAACTGATGGAGCCACCCAGGTGCCCCTGTTATATACTTTAAGGGATTATTTTCTTACCTTTCACTTTTTACTTTTTCTTCATAATATTCTTCACAGCCATTCATTTTGATAGACTACAATAAAGAGAAATAAAAATTACATTAGCCCATTGTAAAAAAAAAAATCAAACAATCTCAGTGTTCAATTTGTTTCTGTTACTTATTTCCTATATTTTCTGTCATGTCCATCCTCATATAACAAACACACGTATGACATTCAATTAATGTCAAACTGTGGCTAAGGCATCTTCAGTGGCCCAAGAGTTTTGCTGGTCCCACTTACTGACTGGCTTTTCATTTCTCATAAGGGATATTAATGGTACAGAGGTAAGGAGAAGACAAGATGTATAGCTGAAGTATGATTAGACATGCATATTCAGTATATATTTTTACACTACTTCAATTTTAAAATCTGAAAATGGGCTCTCCAGAAAAATCTTAGTAATTTTCAGTGTGTTAAATTATCTTGCCCTTTTATTATTAAAGTGATGGGTCCTTCTGTGGAGAACATAGACCAATCAGCTCATACTTTAAGTGAGTATGGTGTCTCAGAGACCCAAATACTGCAAGTGCAGTTTGCTACAATCAGAAGATGACAAGTTTCATTCTTAGATGATTAATAAATCTTACATTCCAATCTTTATTAGGACAAATTATCTTAACAAATGGGACAGTCCTTTCATTTCAAGACCCTGAATTATCTGGCTGCTGTTTACCTCCATAATCCATTTGCTTTTATTTGTAGCACTTTTTTTCTTTTTCTCTTATTTTAGAGAGAGAGAGATTGAGCATGAGCACGAGTGGGGAGAGAGGCAGAGGGAGAGAGAGAGAAAGAATCCCAAGCGGGCTGCATGCTCAGTATGGAGCCCGATGTGGGGCTCAATCCCATGACCCCGGGATCATGACCTGAGCTGAAATCAAGAGTCGGACGTCAAACCAACTGAGCCACCCAGGCACCGCTTCTTTTCTTTTTAAACTTCATAGACCTTATCACAACTTGTAATTTCATGTTTACTTGGGTGTTTATTTGATCATTGTCTTGTCCTCCTCATTAGACTATAAGCTCCACAAGGGCAGGAACCACATCTGGTTACCACTGTGTGCCTACACGTGCTTATGCCTGAGCCACGGAAGGTTGTCTCACTTCTTTAATAAAGATATAAAAAATCTTTTTTTAAAAATGTGTATTCATTTTTGAGAGACAGAGAGAGACAGAACATGAGCGGGGAAGGAACAGAGAGAGAGGGAGTCACAGAAACTGAAGTAGGCGCCAGGCTCCATGCTGTCAGCACACAGCTTGACATGGGGCTTGAAACCACGAACCGTGAGACCATAACCTGAGCTAAAGTCAGATGCCCAACCGACTGAGCCACCCAGGTGCCCCAAGATATAAATAATCTTTAATACGATCTTTCAGTTATAGACCTTTAGACTTAAGAAGTATTTATAATTAAGTTATTCTGATATGAACTTCAGTTTGAGAAAAATGCAGAATTTCTATGGAGGAAGAAAAAAAATGTAGCTTGTTTTTATCCACGGATAAAAGGAAGCTTTTATCCACTAAAAGGAAGCTTCTTAGATGTTACCTGTTTCTACAAGTTGATAATTTTAGTCTGGGTTGATTTTTTTCCAAGTAAAGTCATTTGGATTTTGTATTTCCCATCAAAAGCCTGGTCTAAGAATCTACCATGAGTGTGATACTTTTGAAAAGTATAAAGCCTTTTATAAGAGTCAACTGTTATTAATATGAAAATGGTGAGATAAAACCCAATTGGAAATAAAATATAGTGATACTACAACAATATCAATTTTCCAATATCAATATTCCTGTCAGAATGGCTGAAATGAAAAATACAAGAAACAACAGATGTTGGTGAGGATGTGGAGAAAGGGGAACCCTTTTGCACTGTTGGTGGGAATGTAACTGGTGCAGCCACTCTGGAAAAGAGTATGGAGTCTCCTCAGAAAGTTAAAAATAGAACTATTCTATGATCCAGCAATTGCACTACTGGGTAATTAAACCCTAAGACATACAAATACTAATTTGATGGGACACATGCACCCCCATGTTTATAGCAGCATTATCTACAATAGCCAAATTATGAAAAGAGCCCAAATGTCCACTGACTGATAAATGGATAAAGAAGATATGTATGTGTACACACACACACACACACACACACACACACACACACACACTGGAATATTACTCAGCCATGAAAAGGATGAAATGTTGCCATTTACAAGGATGTGGACAGAGCTACAGAGTATTATGCCCAGTGAAATAAGTTAAAGACAAATACCATACGATTTTACTCATATGTGAAATTTAAGAAACAAAACAAACAATCATGGGGAAAAAACCAGAGAGGCAAACTAAGAAACAGACTCTTAACTATAGAGAAGAAATTCTATGGTTTACCACAGAGCGGAGGCGGGTGGAAGAATGGGTTAAATAGGTGATGGGGATTAAGGGGCACATGTGTCATGATGAGCACTGTATGGAAGTGCTCTAAACTATACACCTGAAACTAATGTTACACTGTATGTTAACTAACTGGAATTTAAAAACTTAAAGAAAAATTTCCCACTATTTTGCAAAGTTCACCTGTGTATGGGGTAGGTTTGGGTCAAGGAGATGGCCTTCGGTCTCTCTTCTCATTCTGGATTGTAGGCTCCTTGGAAGAGAAGGCAGCTGCAACACTGCCTCAAGGAAAAGACTTAGATTTTACCATGGCCAGCCCATCTGAAGGTTGGTTTGTTATCCTATTGCTCAAAGAATCCAGATCCAGCAACTTGAAGAGTAGAGATATCTCCTGGGTCCAAGACCAAACTGTATCATTTGTGGTGCCCATTGTCAAATGGAAATATGGGATATCTTGTTAAAAAATTGAGAATTTCAAGATGATGGCACAGCACATGAGGAGCTCTTCTAAGCATAGGGCTGTGTGACTACATCAATCGAATGCCCATAAAGCCAGGATCCTACAGTCAGTCAAGCATGATTATCTTATAGGTGATGGAAAGCCACTGAAAGTTCCTATTGTTTACTGATTAATAACCAGTATTAGAAACAACATAGGAAGTGTGCTGATGTATTTCAGCACAATGATGTCATGTCTTAGGAGGCCATGCCTTTCTTCTCTCCATCTTAGATGTTTTGAGCTAATGGGGGACATGTTTCTATCTCTCTCAGGAAAGTTGCCTGTCCAGAGGTGTAGAAAGACCAAATTCCTTGCCATGACATCTAAGTCACTTGCTCAACTCACCCCTCCCTATCTCTTCAGTCTTAGATTTCAAGATACCACATGACACCCTACTTGCGATGATTTAGTGCCCTGAATGTCCCAGGCTGATCCAGACCTTCATGTCCTTGCTAAGCAGTTCCTCAGTATGGAATGCTCTTTCCTATTGCATCTCACCTACCAAATACCTTCAAAATGCTAAAACTTTGGCTCAGGTCATGATCTCACGGTCCGTGGGTTCGAGCCCTGCATCAGGCTCTGTGCTGACAGCTCAGAGCCTGGAGCCTGCCCCTCCTCCACTTGCGCTCTGTCTCTCTCAATAATAAACATTAAAAAATAAATAAATAAAATGCTAATTATCTCAGAAGCCTTAATAACCATACCCATCAACTCCTGTATAGTCCCTATTATTCCACAATTCTTTGTAACATTCTCTGGATTCCATATAAACATTTATCAGGACATGTTTTTACTATAGTTTTAAAAATTGTACTTACTTATTTACATTGTACAGCTCCCAAATTGACTACTAGACTATACAAGCAAATTGAGGACAGAAACCCTGATATACCTTCTTACCTTGTTATCCCCAGCTTAATCAGGGTCAAACGAGTTCAGCAATAGCTAAGTGAATAGTTTTGAAACTTTAGATGATGATTTACCCTATGTATATGACTGGCATTCATTCCTTCATTCATAAATAAAGCTCAGACATTGGCCTGAAGTACTTCATTAAAAGGTAGTTAAGCGTAGAGTGACAAGTTACAAGACAGTGACAAATGACCCTGTGTAATACTATACTATTTATAATATCATCATCATATCATTTATAATGTCAAAAGTAGCTTAACTTTTGACTCATGAGAAAACTTTCAGGGTTAAAACCCTAAAACTTTCAGGGTTGTACATACAATCCAAGTAATTTCCCTATCGGGTATTTACACAAAGAAAATGAAAACACAAATTCGATGTTTATTGAAACATTTTTTTTTTTTTTTTTTGGTAATTTCTGCACCCAATGTGGGGCTTGAACTCATGACCCTGAGATCAAGACTTGCGTGTTCTACCAACTGAGCCAGACAAGCACCCCTACTGCAGCCATTACTTACATCAGCCAAGATATGGAACCAATTTAAGTGCCTAACAATAGATAAAGAAGATATGGTATATACACATGATGGAATATCACTCAGTCATAAAAAAGAATGAGATCTTGCCATTTGTGACAACATGGATGGACCTGGAGGATATCATGCTAAGTGAAGTAAGTCAGAGAAAGACAAATACCATATGATTTCATTTAGATGTGGAATCTAAAAAATAAATAGACAAACAAAATACAGAAACAGACTCATAAATACAGAGAACAAACTGGTGGTTGGCAGGGGGGGCAGGGCTGAGGGGATAGGTGAAATAAGTGAAGGGGATTAAGAGATACAAACTTTATAAAATAAATGTCATGGGACACCTGACTGGCTCAGTTGGTGGAGCATGTGACTCTTGATCTTGGGGTCATGAATTCAAACCCCATTCTGGGCATGGAGCTACCTAAAATAAATAAATAAATTATAAAATGTCACCAAATGAAAAGTATAGCACAGGAAAGAGAATCAATAACATTGTAATAACTTTGAAGGATGACAGGTGGTTAACTACACTTACTGTGGTAAGCATTGCATAATGTATAGAATTGTTAAATCACTATGTTGCATAACTGAAAATAGAGCATTGTATTTCAACTACACTTCAATAATAAAAGTTAAAGAAACAAAAACAAAACAACTTCCAGGGTTGTAGAACACACTATTATGAGCCAGTTCAATAAATAATCTACAATTTGTTTAGGGTGGTCCCAAAGAAGCATACTTATGAAAAACTAAATATTTTCAGAAATTCTAGGTAACTCTTAAAACTACTCAAATGTAGGCAACATTCTAGAAATTTAAAATGAAACAGAAAACGTTTCCAGAATACTGGCTTAGTCTTCCTTTCAGCTACGAAGATTAGTCATATTTGTCTTTTTTGAATTTGTCTGCTTATGAATATAATTTCCATAGTGATTTTAACACATTTAGAGTTTGATACAAATATAACTTCTTCATGTTTTTATCTCAGTACTTTGTTTTCTCCTTTCCTGAATTTGTTTTTTCACTTTCTTTGTTTTGTTTACTATTAGTCAAAATCTCTTCTGAAGCAGATGTCCCATATATTCAAGCGTCAATTTATTAAATTTAAAGGATGGACTGTCCCAAAATGTTTGGTCTTTAACATCTTGAATTCTCAACGTGTATATTTGCGGGATCTATCTGCACTTTGGTGGTAGAACAACTTACATGATATTTACAAATAATTGGTAGGAATATTCTCCTTCCATAAACCTTAATTTTTAGATTTGTCCTGAACAGTTTTACATCCTAATTTCTTCCAAGTGAACTTTAAAATCATTTTACCAAGCTAGTCTGCCTCTCATTAAAAAAAAGTTGAAGGGGCTCCTAGGTGGCTCAGATAGTTGTGTTGGACTCTTGATTTAGGCTCAGCATCAGGATCTCATGGTTCATGGGATTGAGCCCTGCATTGGGCTCTGCACTGACAGAGTGAGACTGCTTGGGATTCTCTCTTTTCCCCCTCTCTCTCCCCTTACCCATTCTTTATCTGCCCCATTACCCATCATTATTAACCTTACCCATTCATACTCCCCTCCTCAAGATAAATAAACATTAAAAAAAAAGTTGAAATATTTTATGGGACCATATTAATTTATGGGTAAATCTAGGGAGAAGTTAAATTTTGGGTTTTTCTATCAAGGAATAAGAAATGTTTCTCTTTAATATTTCTTCTGCTTCTTTGTAGAGTTTTAAAGTTTTCATAATATAGGTTTTGTACATTTGGGTTGAATTTATGCCTATACTTTTATTTAACTATTGTGAATGAAATTTTATTTAATTATATTTTATAACTTGTTAAAGAATAGATTGTTATAGACTGAATTGTGTCCCTCGCAAGATTCACAGGTTGAAGCCCTAACCCCAAAATGACTGTTTGGAGACAGTTTTTATGGAGGTAATTAAGGCTAAATAAGGTCATAAGGATGGGGCTCTAATCCAATAGGATTGGTGTCCTTATAAGAAAAGGAAGAGACACCAGGGGTGCATGAACACAGACGAATGGGCATGTGAGGACACAGTGAAAAGGTGGTCATCTGCAAGCGGAGGAGAGAGGTCTCATCAGAAACCAACTCTGCTGGCACCTTGGGACTTCCAGCCTCTAGAATTGTGAGAAAATAAATTTCTGTTTCTTAAGTCTTTCAGTTTGTGGTATTTTGTTGTGGCAGCCCCAGCACACTAGGATAGGCTGCAAAGTCAAATGTCTACAGGAACCAGACAAGTAAACATAAACCTGCAAATGCCAGAGTTGGGGCAGGGGATGAGCGGTGTTGGAAAATCAGAAATGGGGGGTTGGTGGAGGCAGAGATAAAGCCTCAGCAGAGAAAACAAACTTTATGTAAGAAGATACATAATTCTAACAAGAGATAACCTCCTATGGTGTTTATCTAGCTCTTATCCTTACCTCTGTAAAGTCTTCAGGTAAAGGTGAACCATCACAGTCTGTATCTTCTGCTCTCCCTTCAGATAACTTCCCATTGGTTTTCAATGAACCTGGGGAAGAAATAAGTGGGCCAAGAGAAATTAAAATGCTTCCTAGAGGCCTCCTTCTTGCACTCCTTAGTGTACCAACTTATTCATTCTGGTTCATCTACCTGGAACACTGACATCTCCTGCTGCATTATTTTGGTTTAAAAGATTCTGGGCTTCCTCATCCACGACATCCAGCAGAGACTGAATAACTTCAGCTTCTTGAGGATCATCATAAATATCATCTTCTTGTACATTAGATTCTTGAAAAACAGTAATTTTATATGAGATTTTACTTTAAAAATATTGATTTGAGAAAGAGACGCTACATCAGGTCTTTCAAATTTCAAGCATCTACTTTGAAAGGCAGCCATGATTGGAAAAGCGGTTAGACTCATGCAACCCAGCCATTTCTAGTTCTAGCACTCCTCTGGCTGCTGTGACGGAAGATCACACAAATGTAGCTTAAAAAGAACAAACCAAAATCTATGTCTGTGAATAAATCTTTCCATGAGACATCAAGAATTTAATGCTTATTTTCCTAAATTGATTCCAAATTACTAATTCATGAAAGAAACTCAAGAAGTTAGGTTACAAAAATTAAGGATATAATAGGGTAGCCCATACATGTCCAAGAAAAATTTTCTAATTAGGTTACCTGTGAATTGCTGCTTCCAAGGAATGTAAGAAACACTATTCAAACAAAACCAGCTATCTTTTTAATCATCTAAAAATATTTTTAATATTAGGATACAGCACATTTGTACAGTAATGCAATGAACAATAATTAATTTTACATTGTTCTTTTATTTCTTTGAACAACAATCTTTCCTTGTTACACTATAGAAACATGTAAGCCCAATACCTAATATTTCTTTATTACCTGAACTATTAGGACATTTAGAGTAATTGGATGACTGATTTGGAAAAACTACCTTTGGAGAGAATCAAGTCTGCTGATCCCTTCATCTGATAAGTAGAGCATTTTCCTTCAGGGCACAAAACTTCAATTATTTCTTCCCCATTAACCTAAAGTATGAAACCAGAGCAAATCATTAGTTTACTATTTTGCTAACTTCCAGGATTAGGGAGGGACTGTAGATTGCCCCATCGTGTCCTTCTCTCCCTCTTTCTTTGTACATAATCCATTTGATATCTCTCCATGATAGATGAATGTTTCTAGGAAACATCAGTACAATGGAATGTACAAAGAGAATGGGACTTTCCATCACCAAAAACCTCTGGAAACAGCAGATAATACAACATCAAATCAGTATTTCTATTCTAAGAATTCTCACAGTGTTTACTAATATAAATTTTGAGTTGCCAAGAGTCTATTATGTAGTATTTCCTAAGCTTATTTAAGTGCAGAAATCTCTTTTTTGAGGCATATTTTATGAGACTTGTCTTCCTTTAAATCTTTTCTAAAAGTTTTATAGGATTACTAAACTAATAAGTTGGGGGAAAGGGAAAAAATCTTTTAAGTATTTGTGAAGCTGTGACTTGGACATAAACTCCAGTTTCACATCCTAGTCAACTGTTGGATATAAAGATTTTTAAGTCTAGTCTAAATCTCATCTCAATTTAAGAAGAATAACAATGGATTCATAACTACAAATTACTTATTGAACAGAATTTAACTTTCTAACTCAATGGTAAATTGTGAACACTTCATGGTACATGGCCTATTGAAAGAAAAATGATTTGGGTAAAAATGCAAAATTAAATGGTTAGGATAAAATGAAATAATTTTATACAAATAAAAGGTGGTTTGCTCCAAAGATTTTACTCTTTTTATCAAGATAAAAAGTAGAAATGATAGACGCAATAGAATTATTTCTTCATACATAATGGTTACACAATGTCAGATTTTACTGGATTGTGAAACTCCAATCTTCATGAGAAATTCATAGCACAGACATTAGCATCAAGGACAGAGTATTGCTTGAGACACTTCCTGAAAGACTTTAACTCCAACAAAAAATGTTTGCAACCATGAATAACCAGGGTCCTAGCTTCTGAGTGGTTTTTTTTTTTTTTTTTTTTTTTTTTTAACGTTTTTTATTTATTTTTGGGACAGAGAGAGACAGAGCATGAACGGGGGAGGGGCAGAGAGAGAGGGAGACACAGAATCGGAAACAGGCTCCAGGCTCCGAGCCATCAGCCCAGAGCCTGACGCGGGGCTCGAACTCACGGACCGCGAGATCGTGACCTGGCTGAAGTCGGACGCTTAACCGACTGCGCCACCCAGGCGCCCCTAGCTTCTGAGTGTTTTATGTTAACTTAAAAAGAAATTCTCCCCTTCTCCCTTTCAACAACATGCTGATATTTAAAAAGAAAATAAGCACCATACAACATGACTAACACTAGAAATACATGAAAATCCAGGTGTTCCAGCTCTGTGTAACTGTAGACCTTATGAATAAACAGGGAATAGTGGGTCTTGCTTTCTCTCAATCCACAAACATACCAAGACCAAGGCATTTTTATTTCTGTGCCCCAATCATTTCTGCCTAATAATTCTTCTATTGCAATATCTTTTAAAGACTTGCTGGACCAGTGAGGTGAAAGGCATGGAATTTTGGCCTTCTGGTCACTAAATTTTCCTTCTATGTTAAATCCAGCTTTTGTCCAGATTTTGCTGAGATGACAGGATTTTCAGATTACTAGGAGAGCAATGCCTCAGCTCTGGAGCTTATGTGGAAAGGCATTCAAATAGTGGGGCTAGACTGTATGGGATGTGTGTGGGATTAAACAATTCCACAAAGTGGATATCCAGCTGGGATCGTTTTAGAATGTTCATTACATGCCAAAAGAAAATCATAAAAAGAAATGTTAGCCAAACGAATGGGCATACACATAGCCTTAAAGAGAAAGCTTGAAGTGGAATTCAGCTATGTATTAAAGTAGCTTTGCTAATTCACCTCCAGATTTTTCTTTGTTAATCTTAAATGATTTAGGTTCTTACATTTTATTATGAGGTAAAGCATTTTCCATGTCCTTCTAAAAGCAAGTATGTCTATTTCTTTTGTCAGTACTGTTTTTCCTTACTAGCAGTAGAGGATTGTCATTTGAGGGTCACTGTTGACCAATATTAACTCAAAGGACCAATTCTACTCTTAATTATGTATGTTCTTCTCTTCTGGGTATCTAACACACAACCAAAAGAACTGTGAACTTTCATAAAAAGATCTAAGTATTGAAGCTATCCATTTAAGAGATTAGCTTATATAAGAGCTGAATATGTGCCAAATGATGTAGGGTTGTTCATGTAGGACCTTTACACTGTGTGCTTTATTCAGCAAGGTCTATTTAGTTCCCTAAAATATATTCCTTATATCAGTACGTGTATCTAAAAAAGGCAAATATTTAAATGCGAAATCAGTTTGGTTCAAGACACAAACAAGCTGGGTATTTAGATAAGGCAGTATGACAGGAAGAAGGTAGCCTTTTCCTTACCTTGGAGGATGAATTACTAGGAGTGAGGACAGGCTTGTGGCAAGGCTCCACAGTGTGGTGACCTGAAAGGAACAACACAGAGAGTAAGAGAAGAGCCAGTTGGAACCCAACAGGGACATCAAAACAGTGAAAGAAAACCCACACTTCTGTGCATGTTCTTATTTTCATTAGTGCACTAAAAGAGGTCATATTGCAAAATGATTTAAAACCAGCTACACAAAATCAAATATTAGAAAAGGGTTTATCCCAAGGAAAAAGCTAATTTCTTAAAAGAAAATACTATAGTCTGTACAAAAGCTCAGTTTGGTCTGAATGGTTCTAGTATCAGACACTGAATGTAAATTCTCTCAACTGAATGGGAGAGGCATCACAGGTACTGATCTACACTAACTTCACTATTTAAGGAAAGATAGTGCGCCATTCATATCATTTCATAACGGCTATCAATTTAACACAGTAAAGTAAGTTACGGATACAACTAAACAGAACTTTTAATATATGTCTCAACCAAATGTTACTTTTAACTCTTAGCCACCAGTACAAAGATTCAATACATATTACATTAAAAATGTAATACATATTACAGTTAAAAATCATATTTAAAAATAATTTGATTCATCAAATTATATCTTTAAGAGACTTTGAAACATATAGCAGAGTTTGGAAAGTTAAAAAAGAAAAGAACAGAAAAGAAAAAAAATGTACCCATCTGTGTACTCAAGGACTTCTATTTGAAAATGACCTAGGGGCGCCTGGGTGGCGCAGTCGGTTAAGCGTCCGACTTCAGCCAGGTCACGATCTCGCGGTCCGTGAGTTCGAGCCCCGCGTCAGGCTCTGGGCTGATGGCTCGGAGCCTGGAGCCTGTTTCCGATTCTGTGTCTCCCTCTCTCTCTGCCCCTCCCCCGTTCATGCTATGTCTCTCTCTGTCCCAAAAATAAAAAAAAAAAAAAAAAAAACAAAAAAAAACGTTGAAAAATGAAAATGACCTAAAAATAATTCCACCTAGAAAGATGAAGGTTGACATGAAATTTTTAGACATGAATTTCTATAATTATGTGGATGATGTTATTACAAACAGTCAAGAATGTTTTTTAATATTATTTCCAGGAGGTATAAAACATTATCAACCTTCCAAGAAAAGTACTGAAAGAGCATACCAGTAATAAACTACTAGTTCAAAAAGTCATATTGGAATAGTTCAGAACATCATAGCTTATTATTTGTACTGTCTCCCTCCTGTTCCCCTAATTGCCCTTCACCTTGTCTCTAAGCAACCACTAATCTACTTTCGGTCACTATGATTTCCATCTTCTTTAATTTTGAATAAATGGAATCATACAGTATAAACTTTTTTCTGTCTGACTTCTTTCACTCAGCTGTCTTATTTGGAGGGGTTATTTTGATTAGGTTGCTATGAGTACCAGACCATTTTTATTACTGAATAGTACTGTTGTTTGGATATTTTGCAATTGGTTTCTTCATTCAGCAGTTTTTGGACATTTGAGTGGTTTTTGATTTTGGCTTTCACAAAGGAAGCTGCTAAAACATTCATGTACAGTTTTTTGTGTATGGATATATGCTTTCTTTTTGTTTGGGTAAACAAAAAGGAGTGGAATGGCTGGATCATATGGGAGGCACATGCTGAACTTTTTAAAGAAATTGTCTGTTTTATAAAATGGTTGTACCATTTTATATTCCCATCACTATAAGAGAGTTCCTATTATTGATACTGATTTTCAGAACTCATAAAGGATCAGTTCTAAGGGAGTCAAGTGAGAGAACCCCATAAAGACAGTTCGCTAGGCAGTTTCTACAAGGTGGGCAGGGCTTAGCTCTCTTTAGCTCTGAAACTACAAACAGGCAACAAGTAACTACCTGTAAGTCACTAGAAAAAATGCTCTCCTGACTGTTCTGTGAGATAGTCCCTCTCTAACGTGAACTGGAGCTATTAGAGAGAAGCTGAGATCCCTAAGGCATTCAAGAAAACTGGCGAGGAGGGGAACAGATGTAATTTAGTGTTTTGAAGATAAACTACAACTGTAGTAGTGAGATTCTTTTGGTAGATGTTACTGCCTGATAACCTAAAAGTTTAGTTATGTATGAAGTACTGAATTCACATTTCAAATACATTAATTTCAACCACATTCCCACGTCTATCATTCTTATCATGGGCATCAGAAGCTATGTTTACTGAACCCGATTATGTGAATGAGAGCATGGAATCAGAAACCCCAGGTTTAAATTCTGGCTCTCCCATTTATTAACTCTGTGAGTTTGGGTAAGTTATCAAACTTCTCTGTGTCTCAGTTTCTCCTTCTATAAACGGAGGATAATAGTAACACTATTCTCACAGGGTTGTTTTGAGGACTAATGCACTTAGAAGAATGCTTATTCTGAAGAATAAGCATTAAATTTATGTTAGCAGGGGTCGCGACCACTAATACTACAATTTCTTTTATTATGCTAGAATGTAAGACAGATACTTTGTGTATTCATTGCCATGCTCCCAATGCCCAGACCAATGCCTGGCACAAAGAAGAGATTCAATAACTGAATAAATTGCTATGTGACAATCATTATGATAAGCATTTTACATATTATTATTGCATTTATGCTTATAAGATAGATAGTACTAACATTTTTATTTTACTAATAGGAAATAGAAGCTTGGATACAGATCAAGTAACTTTCTAAGGGCACACAGAACTTATAAACTCAGGTCTATCTGGCTGTAAATCCCATGGTCCATGCTGCTCAACTATTTCCTATTACGCACTGAATTTTAGAGATGCTTTTATTTAAATGTGATTTTTTGTACTTAGATCCTGAAAAGCACTCTGGAAGGGTGATAAAAACACTGTAGTGATAGTCTCCAATTTTGCTTTTGGGAAAAAAAATAGTTATCTCTGCATAACTACTTGTGTCACAAAATGAATGTATCCTTACCGTTGACTTTGGTTGACTGTGGGGTTGCAAGAGTGTGCCTCTTGGAACTGGGGACCACTGGATGGCCATCTCTGTGTTATAGAAAAAAAAAAAAAAAGGCAATTCCAAATTATTTAAGATGTTTGTTTAAATACCCTTCAAACCACTTGGTAACTATTGAGCCACAAGAATTTTATTCCAGATAGGCTTCAGGGGGTCTAGGCACCCGGAAGCTGTAGACAAAATATTTATCAGTTTTCATCTACCTCTTTTCTAGAGGGAGATATTCTTGACCCAAAAAAGATTAAGAATCATTTCTTTACATAATTTTTCTCTGGGTTTAGGATTAACACATTACTGTATTTCCCCTCATTTAAAACACTTGTAATATTCATGATCTAATAACTTAGTTCACTGTCATTCAGGTGATGGTTCAAAGATAACTTAGGAATTATAGATGACTAAGTTTTGTATATCTGAAACCCTTGATACATGCTTTTAAAAAAGTTATCTAAAGTGAAAATCTAGACAATATATATACATATGTATTATATATACTTATACATTATATATATACATATATGCATATATACAATATACATATATATATACATATATACATATATATATGTGTGTATACATATATATATATGTATATATATATATATTTAAAGGATTATAAGAAGGATAGAACCACCCAATGTGAAAAACTGTTAAAGACATCACCTTGGAAACAGAGGACTGGTATGCAATCTTAACACTGCTAGTACTTGAGAGAAAAGGGAGGTTGCCTAAAGTATATAGTGCTGGGAGAAGCAATTTACTATGGGCCCTACACATCCTACATATTCTTCCTGGGTACCCCAGAAATGAAAGGCCCTGACTGCTTTTTATATGGGCCAGTTCTCAAGGCTATGTTTGTGATGAGCAAGCTTGAGGGATGAGGGAGGCTCTTTGTCCAAATAAAAAGCAGGTTTTCTTACAGGCTGCCATGAAGGGCAGGGTTCCTCTTCTTCTCATGGTATTTCTCTCTGGTACTACAACCCACTGCATGTGCAGGAATCCACTAGGCCACATGTGTCATCTTCAGGAGACTTAGAAGATGTGTGGAACTTGTCCCAATACCATGCCATTGTTGCTTGTGGTTACCAAAAAAGTATTTTGTCTCTGACCCAGGAGTTTCATACCTTCTACCAGCATCCAAGAAACAATAACAGGCTGGCTTATTAGCTTGCAAGTTGGGTAAGACCACAGACCCTGTACAGTTCTTGACATACAGACAATTACCACAAATATATACCTCTCTGTTATTGCTGGCTGTGGGCTTCAAAGAGGGTAGATATATATAGTAGTGGAGAGAGCTGGAAGAAGAATGAAGGGGAAAGTAATTGTGACTAGCACCACTATATCTGTTGTGACTAAAGTGAAGGGAAAAGCAGAAGGGCAAAAGAGAGTGATTTTAGAGCTAGCATGAAGGGTACTCTACTAGTTTTGAGGCAAAAAAATTAGCTGGCTCTATGGTTCACAGAGATGTTAATTTTCACAAAAATATTTTCCAGATTGAACACTTTCCTCTTCCACTCATTAACATTCAGCTACACCTATGAAAATAAATGTATTCCAATGTAATTTTTAGAAATATATGAGGTAGGGGTGCTTGGATGGCTCAGTAGGTTAAACATCTGGCTCTTGATTTTGGTTCAGATCATCATCTTGGAGTTCATGGGATTGAGCCCCGTGTCGGGCTCTACACTAACAATGTTAGTCTGGAGCCTGCTTGGGATTCTCTCTCTCTCAAAATAAATAAATAAACTTAAAAAAAAAAAAAAAGAAATATATGAGGGAAACAGACTAGGGATTATATTCAAAGAAAAAAAGTACACAATCAAATTTAAAGGTTTAGAAGGAACAAATGTTTATGATCAGATTATTTAATTACATTTTCTATACTTTTAAAGACATACTATGTAAAACTCACCATGTATCACAGACATAAATGTAACATAAATGTGTAATTTAGAAAGTCTGGCTGTATGTACATTACGGTAGGCAGAAAAATGGCCCCACAAAGGTGGCTACATCCTAATCTGCCAAACCTGTCAATATGTTACCTTACAGGGTAAAAGGGATTTTAAAGATGTAAGTTAAGGATCTAAAGATGAGGAGATTATCTTGGGTGGGCCCAATGTAATCACAGAAGTCCTTATAAATGAATGAGGAAGGGAGGAAAGAGAGTCAGAGAAAGAGATGTGACAACATAAGTAGAGTGTTATGCCTGCTGGCTTTGAGGATGGAAGGGAAGCTCTGGAAGGTGGAAAAGGCAAGGAAATGGATTTTCTCCTGTAACCTCTTAAAGAAGGAATGCAACCCTGATAACATCTTGATTTTAGCCAACTGAAATCCATTTTGGATTTTGGATCTTTTTTTTTTTTTTTTCATTTTGGATTTCTGACCTCCAGAACTATTAATAAACTTATCATTTATGCCACTATATTTGTAGTAATTTGAAACTAATGCATACATTTTTTTTTTCAATTTATTTCTATTATTAAGTGAAGGAAAAGTTGCCATTAGCATTTCTTACAATGTGAAATTGTCATGAGGTATGGTGAAAGTGACAATTCTATGCCTCATTGGCTGTAGACATGACGTTTGGGCAGAACTAACTCTGTTCCAGCTCTGGGAATGGGCCAGGACTGGCCTAGGCCAATTGATATATTCTTATTTCTTGGTCTCAATTCAAGGGATAGCCTTAATTTAGGTCTAAGGCAAGCAACAGACAGTCCTTGCTTTACCATGGTTATTGGTGAGAATTGTTAGAAGATTGCTCTGGACGGTGCCATGTGTTAAGTGACAAAGCCACTTAACAATCATGAAGGAAATACATACACAGAAAAGAGAGTAATTGAAAACAGTAAAAAATGGAGCCATAGCCTGCATCAAATTTCACCTGATGACCACCTCATCTTTGCACTTTTAAATCCTATAAACTAGTAAGTTCCCTTTATTGTTTAAACCACTGTTGAGTTGTATTTTCTTTTACTTGCAATTGAAAACATCCTGACAAATGTGGTAACCACCCTATTATCAACTGCAAATATGAATCCAAACACTAATCCACTTAAAGTACTCTTGGAATCTCCTATTAAGAAGTATGTTCTAGCTTTATAAACTGCCAGTTTAGTCTGTGAGTTACTAATTCAGGAATACCTTTTTAAGATAACGTAGGTGTGATCAACAGCCTGAAACATGAGCAAACACACAAAACCCACAAGTAATTGCAGAGTACCTTGTTGCTTTCAGCACCACTGAAGGAAGGGACATGTCTAATGCTCTCTTAGCTTCTTCCAAGGTCATTCCTTGTGTGCTGACACCGTTCACATAGTGGATGATGTCCAATAGCTGGAGATTACCCTCAATGGCTGCAACTGACCTCGGATTGATATCACTAATATATATCACTTGATGAAGGCTGTCATGACCTCCAGATAAGGAAAAACCTTCAGGGAATAGAAAATATTGGTTTTCCTTAGTCTTAAGAGTACTTACTTTTAACCTAGCCAACAAAATCACACTGCACACAGCCTGAATGTGCATTACCCAACTCCTCTTTGTTGCATGTTAATATAATGTCAGGTAGCAAATGAGGCAGCACTGGCATCCTGGGTAATTCTAGAACTCGTCCTAGGACTAATCTGACTGTCTTGGGTGCAGCTCGGAGCAGATTCACTGCATCTGTGTGAGTCATGTTTGTCACATCTGTGTCATTAACCTACAAAAATGAGAAAGAGGCAAAATAGATTACAGTTTTGGAAAGAGAAGTTGCCATGAAAATACAGCAATCTCCCTAGCTCTACCTTAGCCAGTAAGAGAATGGTCTCTAATTTATTGCTAATTCCCTTTACTGTGGAAATCATAAGTACAATGAGCAAGTAATTACATGTGAAATAATAATGTAAAATATCTAACAAATGCATCATTATTTTGCTAATATAGGAAATTTATCCTCATGGTAATTTAAGAAACTTTCTGTCCCTAAGACTCAAGACAGCTTATGTAATGCTTTAAGTAAGAGTAGAGGAACTTTCAAATTAAAAAGGGCACTTTCAGCATTCCCTAAACTGTTAACTATACAAAGGCCTTTATTTTTAAGAGGTGGAGAAGGAAAACATAAACCAAAGAAATGGAGTGTTATATTAACTCAACCTTCTTGTTCTTCCTTCTCCAGCCCTGACTTGGTCTCTGGCCACATTTGCATAAATCCATTCTTTAATGTCTCACCTTTATGAGCCGGTCCCCAGGTCTTAGCCTTCCATCGCTTTTGGCTGGATCTTGAATGACGTCATGAACATAACAACCAATACTCTGATTGCCTTTGGTTACTGTAAAGCCCAGGCTTCCTTTTTCTGATTTAATTAGGGTAATGAGGAGTTCTACTTCCTAGGGAAGGAAACAGCGACTCTTTAGGTTGTCTATTTTTGCCCATTGACGAACAGAGATGACTATTATTTCTACTGAATAGCAGAGGAGGAAATCAAACCTTAAAAGATGACTGATCTCAGCCAAGTGAAGCTAGGTCTATCCAATTCTAGATAGAATGTATCCCCATCTAAGAGTTGGGTTTAGAAGCAACACTATGTGTTGTCTAAAGATAGCTGAGACAAAACTTACTCATGCTTCAATTTTTGTATTTTCAAGGTAAACAAGGACACATGAATGGTTATACTTTGATGATCCTTTGATGTATATTTTGAGGGGAAGGTGTAGGAAAATTCTTCATCTATTTCTGAGCAATTAAGATAGATGCCAAGAGCCACAAAAGAAAAGGTTTTCTTGTAAAAACATGAAGCCTTTAGGTGATTAGATATTACAACTTCATTTAGTTGTACAAAAAAATTTTTTTTAAAGATTTTGACTGAGGGGTGCCTGGGTAGCTCAGTCAGTTGAGCATCCGATTCTTAACATCGGCTCAGGTCATGATCCCAGGGTTGTAGGATCAAGCCTTGTGTTGGACTCCATGCTGACTCTGGAACCTGCTTGTGATTCTCTCTCTCTCTCTCTCTCTCTCTCTCTCTCTCCCCTTCTGCCCCTCTCCCCTGCCTATGCTCTCTCTCTCTCTCTCTCAAATTAAAAAAAAAAAAAAGATTTTGAATGAGATATGAAGGTTGCTTATAGTTTACAGGGGTGATGACACACTTCTAAAGGAAATCTTGCAAAGCTTTTTTTCTCTTTTCGAAAAGATTATTTTCTATTGCTGAGAATGAAACTGAAGATGTATATGTCACACACACACACACACACACACACACACACACACACACTCTTCTAGGCAAACCAAGTATCTGAAGAGATTAACTCCAAAATGTTTATGATTTTTAGGTGGTGAGATTATCAGTGGTTTCACTATTTTTTAAATCTGTGTTTTTAATTTTCCAATGATAAATATTTATTACTTGGATAATAAAAACAATATTGAAAAAGGCTGACTTTCAATCAATGTAAAGGATATTATTCTTGGAGATTTGGCTTCCAAACTGAATTTAAAGATTCAGAAGTTATAGGGTTATTTGTACAATGTAAAGGATTCCATTTGGGCATATACAAAAAAGTGTGGAAGAGAAAAACTTACATTCAAATTTGATTAAAAATTAAATAGGCAACTCATCAGGATTCGGGAAATAGTAGATAACTGTATTAGGTACTCTACCTATATTTCTTTTAATCCTCATCAGAGTCCTAGGAGGTTACTAGCCCCATTTTATAGCCAGAACTACTAAGGCTCAGATGAATGAAGTAATTCCATAGGCATCTGCCAAATTATAGCAAGTCAGTGGTAGCGTCAGGATTTATTTCCAGGTCTTTTTGTCTTTTCCCCTGATTCTTGGCAGAGAAACACAGCAGATATGTTATCTACTTACTGGACCTGGATATGAACCTACTCAAAAAGACAGCCTTTTCCCTAAAGGGAAGCTTTGTGTAACTACATCTTAACTAACAAAACATGGAATTTGTTTTTTACGTTTATTTATTTTGAAAGAGAGAGAGAGATTGCATGTGTGAAGGTGTGAGTGGAGGAAGAGCAGACAGAATCCCACGCAGGCTCCATACCGTCAGTGCAGAGACTTCCGTGGGGCTTAAACGCATAAACAATGAGATCATGACATGAGATCATGAGTTCATGACATGACATGAGTTCATGACATGAGTTCATGAAATCAACTCTTAACCAACTGAGCCATCCAGGTGCCCCAGAATTTTCTTAATACAGAGGAAACAACTCACCAGCTCAAAGTCTTCAAGGTGGTTTTCTAAGTCATTTTTCAAAGATGTCAAGCTTTCTTGTCTAGTTGGTTCAGAAATGTGATGCATATGATATTTATCCATTGAATTAGTGGAAGCAGATTCTGATTGGGGTTGATAGCTCTGCCCAAGAGTCATGTCCAGTGGTAGAGGGGAAGGAGGATTGCTACAGAGAGAAAGAAGCAAGACTATTTTCAAATACATTTCAATGTCAATACAGTAAGTTTGTGCCACAAACAGAAAGCGCTTAACACATATTCATGTCTGCTTATGATTGCATTCCTAGCTAATTTTTGCCTAACTCTGGACTATGAATTTATTTCATGTCTGCTAGATGCTAACAATACCCATTTTTATTCTCTGTCCACATTCTTTTTTTTTTTTTTTAATGTTTATTTATCTTTGAGACAGAGAGATAGAGAGAGAGCACAAACAGGGGAAGAGCAGGGAGAGAGGGAGACACAGAATCCAAAGCACACAGAGTCCAACATGGGGCTCGAACTCAAGAACTGTGAGATCGTGACCTGAACCAAAGTCGGACACTTAACTGACTGAATCACCCAGGTGCCCCTGTCCAGATTCTATTTTGAAGCTCTTCAAGCTGCATAAATTAGTAAGACAGGTTAAATAAATAGACTTTTGATTCCTAGTCATTAACTAAAGGCTGAAGCCAATATTTTCAGAAGCCTAATGTGTGTTTCAACATAATAAGAAAGAGAAGAAATAGAAAAAGAATATAAGTCTTATTCCTGTGGTTATTTTGGATGATCCAATGGGGGAAAAAAAGCCCCAAAACACCAAAAGAACTTGAACAAGTATGGTTGCACCTAGATATACACAAAGATGTAACCAAACAGTAAAATGTATGAATAATTGTTAGAGGTACAGATGTAGTCTTTTCCTTTTTTTGCCTCTATGCTTACCTTTTGCAAACTGTCTCCTCCCCACCAATCACTTCTCTTTATATTAGTACTCCCTATTCTCCTACCCCATCAGTATCAAAATAGGTCTTTTCTCTTTCTTGTAAGTAATATGAATTATGGTGAAATACAAACAACTTTCCCAATTACTAGTAAATATACTCAAGAGAGCAGCAAGTCTCAGGCTGAACGGCTAGAGAGCTTACGGTTTTGCTAACTAAAACTGTCAGTCACAGTAACTGGATATCCAATACAGCCATCATCTGCCTGATCACTGTGAAGTTCACACAGACATATTTCATTCTTAGAGAAATGTATGTTGCTGCTCCTGTCACAAACAAGAAGCAGTTGCTTTGAGTGCTACACGTAATAGTGACAATACCTGTCATCAAGTTCTGGTTTATTAGGCATTTTCTGAGGATAGTAAAACATGGTACAAATGGTGTCTTCCTGATCGTTAGATGCTTCACGTTGGCTTTGTGCCTGTGATACCATGTTGCTCAGAGTCTGATGCAAAGCTGAACTCCAACTCATATTTGGTATCTTTGCTGGAGCTTTTACTAAGTCGTCTTCTCCACTCCCACTGCTGTCACTGTAACTGTCTCTCCTGGATGTACATTGTTTCTTGTTTTTGTCATACGTTTCATTTTCATCTGAGCTGGTGCCTTGCTCCACACATGCTGCTTGAGAAGAGTCTTTACTGTTGTTTGGGAGAACTTGTGCTGGAGAGTGCAACGGGGTCTGTAATGGACACATTTAAAGAGATCGGGGTGTGACAACTTATATTAACGCTAAAACACTTAATTGAACAGGAACATGCTGAACAGCAGCACTTTCTATTAAAATATTCAATTATTTTCTGATAATAAAGGTAACCTATGCTCATTACACAGAAAAACCATATATAAATATATGCGAAAATAACAACTAATATCATATGACTTATACTTTACATCAGAATTATATATTATATCTTACTTTTTTTTTTTTTAAGATTTTATTTTTAAGTAGGGGGGAGCCAAGATGGTGGAACAGCATGGAAGATTTTATTTTTAAGTAATCACTATACCCAATGTGGGTCTCAGATTCACAACCCTGAGATCAAGACTCACATGCTCCACCAACTGAGCCAGCCAGGCACCCCTGTAGCCTACTTTGAAATTTAGGTTTCGATCATGAGTTTTTTCTGAGGTCCTTAAATATGCTTTGAAAAAAACTGCACAAAACTATGTAATGATCCCACAGATGGCTATACCTTTTACTTATTTCAGAATTCTTTTATTTTATAGAGTTGCTTCTAACTTTCTGCTACAATAGAAATCTAGAGCTTTTTTGTATGTACATTTTCACCTGAGTTTCTCATTATTTCCTTATAATTTTCTATATAATAGTCAGTACATAGGATGCTTTGAAAGGCCTTGCTAAGTATTTCCAGATTGCTTTCTACAAAGATTGTATCAATTTATATACTCATTAAGAGGAGAGTTCTACTCAGTTCTTCCTATCTGGTGCCAAAAATCAATGTAGTCTCATAAAATGCTGTTTATAATACACCTTACAGAAATCATATTTTCCTATTAATATCCTACAACTACCCCTCTCCCGGACATAAAGACCAAAGTTTCTGGGGCCAGACACTGCTGCCTTTCATACCCAGGGGTCATGTTTATTGGTAATGGAACACACTATAAAGTAGAGAGGACAAAAGTTGTCCTTCTTCAATTATATTAATATTATTATCCATCTATGTATGGATTCCTACCTATCAGCATGTAATTTATAAATAACCATCAAAATAGATTTTGGATCCTTTAGCTATTCCTTGACATAAGAAAGGGAAATGGACAAACATATTGCTTGCTCTGTGATTTCTAGTATTAAAAATAAGGGCAAAAACTCTCAAATTTTATTTATGTATTTACTTGTTTAAAGTTTATTTATTTATTTTGAGAGAGAGCAAGCGAGCACAAGTGGGGGGAGGGGCAGACACAGACAGGGAAAGAGAGAATCCCAAGCAGGCTTCACACTGTCAGTGCAGGGCCCAATGCAGGGCTCAAACCCACAAACCGCAAGATCATGACCTGAGCCGAAGTTGGATGCCCAACGGACTGAGTTACCCAGGCTCCCCTCAAATCGTTTTTATTATTTAAACTAGCTCAGAATGAGAATTATGCTTCCCAGTTTGGTTCAATGAAGAAATGGACAGAAGGGCTTTGTAACCATTATTGTATTTTATTTTTAATTTATTTACTTTTTAAATTTAGGTTTATTTATTTATTTTGAGAGAGAGAGAGGCGGAGTGTGTGAGCAGGGAGGGGAGACAGACGGAGAGAGAGAATCACAAGCAGGCTCTGCAGAGCCCAATGCGGGGCTCGGACCCATGAACGCATGAGATCATGACCTGAGCCAAAATCAAGAGTCAGATGCTTAACCAACTGATCCACCCAGGCACCCCTATAACCATGATTTGAAATCTTTTCCTATTTATGCTTAGGAAACAAACTCCTAAAATCCTAGAACTTTATAAGTGGAAAGGAGAGAAGAGAAAGTGAATTGAATTACTTTATATTACATATGCAGACTGCACTTGGAGGTCACGTGACACACCCAAGATACTCCTAGTTAAAGAATAAAGTAGATGAGACCCAGGAGATCAATCAGTGACAAAACCATGACAGCTGAATTAATCACTCAATTGCTATTCTATAAAAATATAAATTAACTTTTCATAGTTCTCACCAAAAGAGCAGGGTCAATTTCTGGTAGCACACCAGGTGAAGGTCTACATAGAAGCAAGGATACTTCTGGGGATGTTCCCCGGAGAGCAGAGATGACTTCCTAGGGGTACCATGAATGACAAATGAAGATACAGTTAAGATAGCACTATGAAATCATAATGAAAGGCTAATCCATCTCATTATTAGAAGTATTACATTCAACACCTGGGGGCTCACCTGCTGAGATAGTCCTTTCAAAGAGGCTCCATTCACTTTTAGGATAACATCTCCCACTTCAATTTTTCCACTTTCTGCTGCTGGCTGTCCAGGAAAGAGCTTTTTAACTCTTACTATGCTGGCATTCATTTGTTCAGGAATAAGACTGTCTTCTCGAGAAAAACTGAATCCTAGGCCTGAGCTATTTTTAAACAATTTAACCTCAAATGTATTCTCTGGAGAAAAAAAAAAACATTAAAAAAATTTAAATATTCTTATCGTGCTGTGTACACATATGCACATACAAACGTATGTGCTTTTAGACACATTTTAAAAAACCCATCTTCTCAGAATATTTACAGCTTTACAGGCACTTACTGTACTTTTATTCTATATTCAAATCCTATTTCACACTCTCTATCATTAAAAAAACTTAATAAACTAAGCTGCATGAACTAAGCTACTTGAACAGAAGAGAGGGTTTGATATCTGGGTTCTGAAAATAAAATTATGCTTTAATCCCATGTGTTTTCAAAGATTATAGAATAACATTAAAAAAAAAAGAGAAAAATCTGGGGAAGGGTAAGAATGAAGGAAGTTTGGGGACACAATGGGAGAAAGATGGTAAGAAGAGTGAAGCAAATGTTAGAGAAGGGTAGGGGAAAGTAAGCTGACATTCCAGTGTTTCAGTGAGGTATAATTTAATCCAGTAAATTGATATGGCATTATAAACAAATTTCAATCAACAAAAGAAGTTGAAAGAACAATAACCAGAAAAGAATGAAGTAACATATTTAAGGAAGGAGTGATGGAAGAAATAAACAATACAAGGCAGTATAAAGAGGTAAAGTAGGTATGCTAATTTTATTTTCATAATCAGATAAAATAATACAGGCTGGGCTATTTTTTCTCCTTATTTTTGCAACTAATTCTGAGGCACTAAACATTTGGTAATCAAATAAGGATTTAAAATAAAAAGCAAAACAATGGTATATACCACCATCAGCATTTATAAAGTAAAGGACATTTATGCCCCTTAAAATGAGATAGATGGAAATCTCAGAATAAAGGGTATTTCTGTATTATGAACACTTAGCTTTATGAAAAGCTCAGTACTACCTCATTCTTAATTTTCTTATTTTTTAAAAACTTTTATTTATGTACTTTGAGAACAAGAGCGGGTGAGGAGCAGAGAGAGAGGTAGAGAGAGAGAATCCCAGACAGACTCTGCAGGGCTCGAACTCCTGAACTGTGAGATCATGACTTGAGCTAAGATCAAGAGTCAAGATGCTTAACGGACTGAGCCACGCAGGTGCCCCTATTCTTAATTTCTTATTTTACTACCAAGTAGCAGTATGTCCAAGAGCTTGCAAAGTTTGTAAGAAAGATCATGATCTGGGAACTATGAGGTGAATTTCTACCTAGGGTTAGCTTGACAAGTCCACAGAATTAATCAAAAATATAGAAAATGTTATAAGTCAAGGTTTCATATGAGTTTGAAGCCATTCTCAGCAATTATTTATAGTTATTTTTTTCCTTGAAAATTTCATTTGAATTTTATAACTATTCAAAGGACTATTAAGTGACCAAAAGTTGTTTCATGCATGACTTCATTACCTAAGGTCTTTCAGACTTAAGAGGTGCATATATATGTCCTTAAAAAAAAATGGTATAGTGATCCATCAGATTATTTATACTTGACAAGAGTAATTAGAGGGACTCAGGCATGAATTATGATCCAACATACAAAAATCAAATTTTGACTAAGTCAAGAATAAGTTAAAGGTGAGATGACAGTCTCCCAAGGCCTGACCTTCAGTGACAAAGCTGTAGTCTTTGACATGAGTCATTTTCTTCATCTTTTCTGGGGCTTGACCTTGGGCATCTGGATCTGGAAAGGTGCACTGTGGGGTGATGGGGACATGTTCTTTGGATGCTGGAGACTGTCCTTTTTCTAATAACAGATGAACCACCTGGACAAATGGAATAGCATTTCATTAACTAAGAAGAATTATAAGAAAGTAGGTAAATTTTGAGAACTTTATATGGTTGATCTTATAAAATCATTTAAAGTAACTGGTCCACCAAAATATAGATAGAGGGAGAGAAAAAAAAGAAAACCCAAAAACATAGATAGAGGGAGGGGAAAAAACAAAAACAAAAAACAAAGCAAGGGACTGAAAATTTCAGAGTCAAGTTTTTCTTATTTTCTGTATAAAAAATAATTAAAAAGAAAAATCTCTCTTATAGAAATAACATAAACATGTTATAAGAAATTTGGGCACTAGAATAAAAACACCGCTATGCTATAATACATAGACCATTATAAATAATTTGGTAAACTTTAGAAAATAATTCAGCTTTGGGCTGAAAAATGACTAGAAGTGAAAATCACTAGATGTTTGTCCTTGTTGACAAAAAGTTAAAAAAAATGCAAACTCCACCCTTCCTCCCGTCAGATCTGGTAATATTATGGCTAAATGTGATATAGAAAGTCAAGTTCCCTCAGTGAAAAACCTCTTGCAATAATACCTGCTTCCCAATTTGAAGGGAAAAAAATACTAGAACGTTTACATGAATCAGGCTTGGTTTCTTGACTAATAAATTTGGAGATCTTAGTGAGACAGATACTATTCACAAATTATTTATGTTCTTGTAAGCTATCTTAAGTGGTTGGTATAATGAGCTATTTATTACCTGTCCTGTATTTCTCAGTGTTTCCACAGCTTGCTTATGGGTAGCTCCTTCCAGACTAATTCCGTTAACAGCAAGAACACGATCACCTATAAATTAGGCAGCAATTTTGAGAAAAGTAGATGATAAAATAAAGATCTATATGCTTTCTAATATCTTGTGGTCTTGTTTTGTATTAATTTGTTTAAGGAGAGACTCAGACAAATTCTGGACAAAATTCTGTCACAGAGTTTCTTTAATATGTGTTTACTTTCTTTCCTAATTTTATGACTAATCTTAAATACAATTTAGAAGAAGATATTGTATATATTATAAAGTCAATTTATTTATTTTATTTTTTAAAAAAATTTTTTAACGTTTATTTATTTTTGAGACAGAGAGAGACAAAGCATGAATGGGGGAGGGGCAGAGAGAGAGGGAGACACAGAATTGGAAGCAGGCTCCAGGCTCCAAGCCGTCAGCCCAGAGCCCAACACGGGGCTCAAACTCACGGACTGCGAGATCGTGACCTGAGCTGAAGTCGGAGGCTTAACCGACTGAGCCACCCAGGCGCCCCTATAAAGTCAATTTAAATAAACTGACTATAAATGTAGAGAGATTGGAGGGCTTTTAACCTAGTTAGCTGTTATTAAAAATGTAGATGCCAGTGTTTTTACAAGAGCACTATTCCTTTCTCATTTTCTGGCAATTTGCTTCTCAGAAAGTACAAAACATGAACTGAAACACTGTCAAGATATTTTCCAATACTAGAGATTAGGCTGGAAAGAAGAGTTTTGGAATGACATCAAGGAGTTTTTTTTAATGCTTTAGTCTTAAAAAAATTGCATGTGTTCTTCTATTATGAATATTTAAAGGTCTTTATGAATTTCCTAATTTCTACTTTATTTGTTAAATGATAATCCTATATGCAATTCCTGTACACACACACTCTACCTTTGTGAATTCTACCATCGGACTCGGCTGCTCCCTTGGGAATAACAGCTTTCACATAAATGCCACCATGTCTGACGCTGGTATTCACACCCCCCTAAATGGAAAAAGACAAGTAAAATAACATTTTGTAATATGAGAAATTTCACACTCCATCTTTCAAATCTGAGACCTAGAAAGCGTTCAATCCATCAGCCAAAGCAGCAGTACCACATCAGCACATGCAATTAATTCGAAACCCAAGAATATTTCTAGCCAAGTTTTCCAAATGTAAAGCAGTTACATTTTAGAAAAACTCTTTACTCAGAAAACAACATGTCAGATCTTGACTGTATGAAGAATTGCTCTCCCTTTGTAAGTCTATACCATGAGTTATGAGCAAGCAGGAAGCAAAACCCATCTATGCAAAATTAGTAGAAGATGACTGTCTGAAAAAAACAGCAAATAGAATAATTTGCTTCAGATCATATCTGCTAAACTGAAACTTGCAAATCTCATGAGTCAAGAAAAACATTTTTTTTTTTTTCATTTTAAAAGGCTTTGGTAGGTAAGTTTTGTTATAATGTAGATGAGATCTAATGAGTATATTCTCCATCTTTTGTGGATATACAGCTTTTCTTTCCCTACACAACAGAAAGATAATAACATTCTAAAGAAGTTAAGGACAAGAGGTAAAGGATTATGATATTTTTAAAAGTGCTAGAACATTAGGTTTTCTTTTTGACCTCGGTATATTAATAGTGCTATTTCTACCATGTTTCTAAATGGCTTTTCCTACCTAACAATACCCTTCAACTGTCATAAATGATAATGTTACACTTTAGAATTAATACAAGTCTCAAGCATTTTCATCAAATAGCCTATGCTCATATTTTAACTACCTTAAAAGTACATATATTCCTTGGGAACCTCTAATTTTAATATACTAATCACATTTACAAATTTAGATATATTATGGAGAGAAAGGGCATATAAATATACATTAGAATTTATTTATCATGTGGGTTAAAATGTATTATTCCATGCTTATGCAGAAGTGTCAAATGTATGCAAAACATACTTATTAATTTTATGTTTTCTAAGTCTTGTATTCAGATTAAACATTATGAAATGTAAGGGGTTTGAGTAGATAGACTTGTCTAATTTCTTTTTATTTTATTTTTTTTTTTTAAATTTTTTTTTTTTCAACGTTTTTTATTTATTTTTGGGACAGAGAGAGACAGAGCATGAACGGGGGAGGGGCAGAGAGAGAGGGAGACACAGAATCGGAAACAGGCTCCAGGCTCCGAGCCATCAGCCCAGAGCCTGACGCGGGGCTCGAACTCACGGACCGCGAGATCGTGACCTGGCTGAAGTCGGACGCTTAACCGACTGCGCCACCCAGGCGCCCCTCTAATTTCTTTTAAATCACAGGAAAAAGTGCCTAGCACAAAAGTTATTTTTTAAAAAGTTTTAAGATACAATTCAATTTTTAATTTTGGAGATATTTGACAGGTTTCCCTTTCGAAGCAAAATAAATTAATAAATTGGCATACAATAGGTTGCTGGAAATAGAGAAGAGAAAACATTTGAAAACCTTGTCAAACAGTACCGTGACACTTATCCCCAAGCTGTTATCATTTTTAGCCAGTTCAACCTCAAAGACATCTCCAGGTTTAGGAGGTGATGAAGGAAAAGTTTTAAAATTCATTTTGTTGGATGTATTCATTGAGGAGGAGGATTCCTTAACAAAGAAAAACAAACAAAAGGATTTCTTGTTAGAGTCAGAATGAATTACTACTGGAAGATCAATATGTGTTTTTTAGAAAAATTAAGAAAAAGCAAGATATTAAAGGATAGAGTAAATTCAAAGATCATGAGGGCAGGAAGACATCTTAGAGATCATTTAATCCAATGCCTTCATATTTTATGGTTAAGGATATTGAGGTCTAGACATTAAAGGTCTTCCTTCAGGTCAAACAGCTAGATAAGGCAGAGGGAATCCCAGAACCCAGTTCAAACCTAGCTTTTACATAATCCTTGTCCAATGCTTTTTATGCTCCTGAATGTAGAAAGTATTTCTATTTCCTTTAAAAATCAATATATATCAAAGCAGCAGCTTTTAACTTGGACCTCTAAGATGAGTAGGCTTCATGTTTACTTTGCTTATATTTACAAATCCAATATAAACAATACCTAAGACCCATTTGTAAGGGCATTACCCTCTTGTGAGGAATGTTGGTTCCTCCATGAACAAAGAGCTTATGGGTCTTTTCTGAATCCGCTTGTGAATGTGAGTTTAAATTTATGTCATTTCTAGGAAATGAGCAATTTTGTATGTTGTTGTTCTTATTATTTTTGTACATTCAGAACTTCAGAAGAATTCAGCTATCAACAGTAAAGTCAACTGCCCATCATGTGAGCTACTTAAGAACAGAATTTTCAGATATTAAATTCTCTTATTAATAGAAATGTTAAATATGCAAGATACAAATGACTTGTAAAAAATAATCATAACCTGATTATTCATTCCTTTCTGTTACCAGGTAGCAAGTTCCCAGAATAATAGCCATTTTAGAGTTAGTATTCAAGCTGCTAATTTGTCAGAAAGTTAGTATCAAATGCAGCAGCAGTTAGTTAGTAACAATATATACACAATTCCTCCTTTCCAGACTAATAAAAGCAGTTTAGAGTAGATTATCCTGCTCTGTAATATATTTGCTATTGTTTGCTTTATTAAATGAAAAAAACAAACACACACAAAAACAAAAAACCAGAGATTTAAATTAAACTATGCCTTTTTTGGTGTTTGATGATCCTGAGTGCTCGAATAAGTAGCTTCATCCATGTCTGAATCTCCACGGTCAGAGTAATCTGTTGCATCAGAAATGCCTGGGTTTTTAGTCTTGTTTCCATTACTGTCAGCGGAAGCCCTCTTTTTCTCAGTGGTTTTGGATATCACAGAAGGGGAAGGGCTGCCGTGCTGTGATTCCTGCCAGGTTCGGTCACCCGCAGGGCTGGCAAAGAAACCATTGACCTGGCTCTGGGACAAGCTGGCACTCTCAGTCCTAGAATCCTGAGAACTCAGGCTTCCTTCGCGCAGGCCCCCAGACTGCCCACAAGAGCTCTCTGAGATGTGCCTTGGGGTACCATGTGGCCAGTGGTGATCCTCAGAAGAATCTACAGTACTGTCTTGCATGTAGGAAGGTTTCTTCAGGTAGTTTTTCATGCCATTGGCAATGTGCACAGGAGTAGAAGGCACTAGAAGTCAAAAATCCATCAAGGAGAGTAACAGGTTAGTGACACACATGTCTGGGCTTACATACTTGCAGAGCGTTTCTTAATGATTGTGGGAGAATTTTACACAGGATAACATATCCACAACACCTGATCCGGGGCCTGGAACCAAAATAAGGACCCAAAAGGTGTAGCAGGTGCTTTGTGATTCCTTTGTCCCCTCTTTTGGTCATTCCTGCTGCATCTCCTATAAAAATGCATATCCCCTTTGCCTTAACTTTTTATTTCCATTCTCCAAGACCTACTACAAACGAGTCTCCTCTGTGAAGACTTTTTTGATTCCCTAACTAAAATTAATTTGAATCACCCAAACTCTTTAATCCTTATTTAATGGTTATTTATTTATTTATTTTGTATTGTCCTCCCAGACTGCATTTTTTGGACTCCAAATAATTATAAAGGCAACTCCAAATTCATTTTATATATATATATATATATATATATATATATATATATATATATATATATTTTTTATCAAAAACCACTTAAAGTGTATCTAAGTAAGACACAAATCATAGATTTGTATAAAAAATTACAGATGCAAATTTATAAGAAATTGAAAGTTTTATGTAGCATGCGAAACCAAGGAAAATTTAAAAGAAGAATGAGCAACTGGAAAGGGAATATTTGCAAAAATAACAAAAAATAATCAAAGGGTTAATATTCCTAATATGCAGAGTTTCTAAAAGGTAGTAAGAAAGAGATTTAAAACCCCTATGCAACAAGGGTGTGATGTGTAGACTGGAAATTCATTTTTTTTGTTAACATTTATTCAATTTTGAGAGACAGAGACAGAGTTGGGGGCGGGGGGCAGAGAGAGAGGGAGACACAGAATCTGAAGCAGACTCCAGGCTCTCAGCTATTAGCACAGAGCCCGATGTGGGACTTGAACCCACGAACTGTGAGATCGTGACCTGAACTGAAGTTGGATGCTTAACCGACTGCGTCAACCAGGTGCCCCTGTAGCCTGGAAATTCAGAGTAAAATACAAATAATAAATATATAAAGCAACATCCTCATTGTTGCTCAAGGATATGCAACTTAATGCAGTTTTCTACCTGTATGGCTGACAAAAATGAGAATGACTGATAATCTCTCATACCACTGATGGTGTGAGAAGAGCCCTGTCACATCTACTTGGCTAAATATACATTGATAAAACTTGGGCAAATTGATAGCATTCTGTCGAAAATTTAAATGTGCATACTAAATACACTTTTAGGTATATAACCTCTAGAAACACGTACAATTTCCAACGGTGTGTATACAAGTATATTTGTTGAAGCAACATTTATAAAAGGATTATAGCTAACCTAGATGTACAACAGAAAAACATTAAAATTTAATACACCCATGACACGAAATATAATGCCATATGAAAAAGGTGTATATTCATGGATGTTCAGAATATACAGTGTGCAAGTGACAAATTGATATTTAGATTATAAAAAATAATTGGATTTTTAGTTAAAAAAAGTGTGTGTGTGTCTGTGTGTGGACATGCATACAGGTACCACTTTTTTTTCAATAATGTATCTATAATATACAGAAAGTGACATAGACACCAAACAGTTTCCCTAGAAAATGGGGTAAGGAGACTTTTTACTTCATAGATTTCTGTATAAATTGGATTTTAACAAACTAGTATGTATTCTATAACTTAAAAAAATTAGCAAACATAAAGAAAAAAAAACTTCCTCTTTGGTGGTTGATACTTGAGAGGGATAGTCTAAGATACATGCCAGTAATGTTCTACCTTCTTTGAGTTTTATTTTAAGTTACACTACTGTATAGCTACACATGATGGGAAGAGTAATCTAGCTTTCTGAAGAAACTGTTTCACAGAACTATATTTTAACATTATGCTCTTAACTTTTATTGAGAATGAATAGTAAAAAATAAAATAACCACATGAAAGTCTGCTGGAAAAAAAAGCTTCATTGATCCCTGCACTAGGTAAAGTTTCTCTGCTAAATGCTCTCTTGGCACCTTGGAACTTCTTCCTAATGTTTATCATAGTTACAATGAAACATTTATTTGCTTAGTTAGTTCAATATTTCAATATTTGTCTCCCCTGATAAAGTGTAAGTCTCATGAGGGTAGAGTGTCTGTGTCTTGCACACCACAGGCATTCAATAAATATTTGTTGAGGGGTGCCTGGATGGCTCAGTAGGTTACGTGTCTGACCTCAGCTCAGGTCATGATCTCACGTTCGTGAGTTTGACAGCTCAGAGCCTGGAGTCTGCTTTGGATTCTGTGTCCGTCTTTCTCTGCCCCTCCCCTGTTCATGCTCTATCTCTGTCTCTCAAAAGTAAATAAACATAAAAAAAAAAAATTTGTTGAACAAATGAGTGAATTTTCTATAAAATATCTATTGAAAAGAAAATTAAGATGTGAATCCCTTAGAGCTTTAAATATTTAGAGGAAAAATGAGCTTCTTCTGAATCATATGCTTCTTTTGCTAAAACGTGGTAAGTAAACTAACCCAATGTTTGTTTTGCTTTGTTTGATTTGGTTTGGTTTTGGGTGCTTGAAACTCAGAAGTATGCTACAACATTTTCAAATGCAATCATCTTCCTTTGCCTAAGATGACTAGACTACAATTAGATTATAAGGCTCTTTTGGGCAGTGATGGTGTTTTCTATCTGTTGTGTTTGTTCTATCTGTTGAAAATATTACTTATATACGTACATATTTATATATATATACATATATATACACACACACATACACTATATACATAACAAAGTATTTAGTGAATATAAGAAACCATAGTCAAAATAACTCATCTGTATAAAATGTAAGAAATTTTTATGTCACAACACACTGTACAAAATGTTTTTTCTATTTTATCATAATTGTCTGAAATTATGCCTAAAATTCACTATCTAAACTTGTTTCTCAGCTAATATTTAATTATTCTTTTACATATTTCTCAGTATCTTTGGGATGAAAGCACTTAATTAGCACTTCAATGTTTTCGAAAAATACCATTAATAATGACACCTAGGTGTGCCTGGGTGGCTCAGTCGGTTAAGCATTGACTCTTGATTTCAGCTAAGGTCATAATCTCACCGTTTGTGAGCTCCAGCCCCTCCTCTGGCTCTGTGCTCTCTCTCCCTCTCTCTTTCTCCCTCCTCCTCCCCAAGTCATGCACACACACACACACACACACACACACACTCTCTCTCTCTCTCAAAATAAATGAATAAACTTAAAAAAGAAATAATGACACCTAAAATTCACATTTAAGTGCCTAATAGGTACCAGGCAATATGCTAATTCTTTACATGTATTATCTCATTTAATTTTCAAAATCTGTAAGATAGGCACTCCTATGTTCACCATTTGATATATGAGTATAGTAAGGCTTACCATGTTAAGTGATTTACTCAAGGTACACGGTGTTAAGCGGCAGAAACAGAGTCTGAGCCTAGACTTTGGAGCCATTCCCACTGTCCGGCATGTACTATATGTGTTTCTGTGTTTCTTTCTTTCTTCCTTCTTTCTTTCCTTCCTTCCTTCCTTCCTTCCTTCCTTCCTTCCTTCCTTCTCTGTTTCTTTCTCTCTCTTCCTTCCTTCCTCTCTCTTTCTTCCTTCCTTTCTTCTTTTGTTAAAAAAAGATTTAAGTTTATTTATTTTGAGAGACAGAGAAAGAGAGGGAAAGAGAGTAGGCAGAGAGAGAATCCCAAGCAGGCTCTGCAGCATTAGCACAGAGCCTGACGTGGGGCCTGAACCCACAAACTGTGAGATCATGACCTGAGCCAAAATCAAGAGCCAGACGCTTACCCGACTGAGCCACCCAGGTGCCCCTAGTATGTGTGCTTCTTTCACAAACACTGCCTCACCACTTGAGCCTCCTAGCAACTCTGTGCAAGGTAGACAAGGAGAGCCAAGATCAGTGTCTCCTTAAAGACAGAAAAACCACCATGGCTCAAACTCAAGTCATCTAATCTTCATTAAGTGCCCTTTCTCCTGCAACTTGCTAATGGCAGAAATTAAGAGACAAAATGACAAGGTCTTGTTTTTAAATTTCTAATGTTTTTGTCTTTTTACTTTATATAATCTTGTTTAGGGTGGGACTTCATAGATAACTATTATACAATTATATGAATTAGATGATAAAGAATTTTATTTCTGATTTGGCCTAAGACATTTACTTAAGTGACATCAATTTTGCACAACAAATCCATTTTTATGCATATATTACTAAAGATGAATGAGATAGGAAACCTTGGAAGTGATGAATGAAAAGTTACACTAATGCATAATATTAAAACAAACTAGAACTACATACATCAAATTTTCAGAAAGGAAATAAGGAACTTAAATCCAATGTATTAGGCCATGATAGTGAAGTTCTTGTGAAAAGTGAAACAGAACACACAGCTAAGAAATATCTACAGCATTACCTTTGGGTATCTTTTCTTTTGGCTGAGAGATAACAAGTGTCACATCTTCAGGTGCATTTTGCAAAATTTCAATTGCAGCATGATGGCTGACCCCCTCCAGACTCACACTATTCACAGATATCAAACGGTCTCCTGTAAAAATAGACAATCCAATATTTTCAAAACTAAAGAGAAATTCATGCTAAGTCTTAGAAATGTCACTGCCCCCTTCTTTATTTTTGTTTTGCCTGAGTTCCACTTTCGTCATCTGTGCAAATTCATGCCTGTCAGTTAAGTACGTAAGAAATTATCTAATATGTAAAGTACCTGGCTTTAAGCATCCATCCAAGTCAGCTGGTCCTCCAGGGGTAATTGAACTAATAAATACACCTAGATCCAGTCTTCCCATCTTCTCCCCACCAATAATTTGAAATCCTGTGAAATAGCACATTGAAAAAAGAGTTTCACGATATTGGTGTTTTCAGTGATTAATAATCAGTCTGTCCAATACACAGAAGTGTAGAGATTCTCATATCAAATATAATAAGTAGGTAACACATGTGAAATAGGACTGCTAAGTTTGGTGGAAGATTTGCTTGTGAACATTTCATCTTTCACATTTCCTGACCAGGTGGGTGGGGTGGAGGGGCTGTGGGTAGACAACCGGTGCTCAATGCCAATGCTTTGCTATATAGATAGACCTTTTCTCTTTGATTCTTACAAACCTTTAAGAATCTTACAGTGACTTACCTAAGCCATACTTTGCATCTTTTTTCAGGTTCACTAAGGTGATCTCCCTTTCTGGTGAAGATACCATGCTCCATCTTTTGTGTAGAACATCTATTGGAAAAGTATAGTGTTAAGATAAACATAACATGCTCAGGCACTAAGACTGTCTGCTTGTTCCAACTTAAATGTTAACATTTAACAGATTTAATAGATTACTTGGTCACTTTAATATTGTATTTCAGGTATGATTTGATATTTTGATCTTCTTCTATTTTGATATGATTTATAGTTTATGAAAGGACTGATACTATCACCACATGGTTCGATATGTGATTAGCCTGCCACTGATATCACATTTATTCCTCATAAATGATTGCCTGTGAAATAAGTATATTACAGTTACAAATGAGTAAATAAATTTCAAGGGTTTAAATGATTTGAACAGGTTTACTCAGCTAGTAGAGGCGAGAGCTGAACCTTAAACTTAGGTTTTCTGACACTGTTCCTGTTATATCACAGTTGACTTTCTGCATTTGACAGTGCTCACTATGGTAAGAATTTTCAACTAATAAGTGGTTCACATTTTTATTTATAATGAATAAAATATTCATGGTAAGTTGTATGGTAAAGCAGCAACAAGAAGAAAATGGATTTACTTCTTTTTTAAAGCTTATTTATTTTTGAGAGACAGAATGAGAGAACGAGCAGAGGAGGGGCAGAGAGAGAGTGGAACAGAGGATCCGAAGTGGGCTCTTCTAGGAGAGGAGAGAGCCTGACCACAGCAGAGAGCCTGATGTGGGGCTCAAACTCATGAACCGTGAGATCATGACTTGAGCTGAAGTCAGAAGCTTAACCAACTGAGTCACCCAGGCACCCCTGGATTTACTTTTTAAAATCCTGTTAATAATGACTCGGCTAGCACATTTACGTTCTCAAAGGATTTTCATTTATTTCTTATTTGTGAAGCAATCTCATGAATTGAATTAGGTAAAGAAATTTTAAATCATTGTTTTGCAGATGAGGAATAGTTCATGACTTGTTCAACATTACAAGTTAATATTACTCTCAGCAAAATGCCTTCAGTCAGTACTTGATAAATGCTGGTTAAATAAATTGAGGGAATGTTAGCATCAGAACTAGAATTTACTTTTTCTTACTTCCAATGAGGGCTTTATTTACTTATTTTTTTGAGTAGGTTGATCATTCACAAATATCACCTAAATTAAGCCAATAAACATGCTACTTAATTGTCTGTTAATAAAATTACTTCATTTACATAACAGTCTGAACATTTGAAATTGTGCGCATGCACACAAACACACCACTTTCTCTAGCTCTTCCTGTTATGGGCTGAATTTTACCCCACCCCCAAATTTATATGTTGAACTCCTAAGTCCCTGCACCCCAGAACTTAACTGTGTTTGTTAAATTAAGAAAAAATTAACATGAAGTCCTAATCCAGTATGACTGGTGTCCTCATAAGAGGAAATTTGAATACTGACATGCGCACCCAGAGGGAAGACCATGTGAGGACAGAGGGGGAAGCCAGCCACTTACAAGCTAAGGAGAGAGGTCTCAGAAGAAGTCAATGCTGCCAACACCTTGATCTCAGACTTCTAGCCTCCAGAACGGTGAGAAATGAATTTCTGTTGCTTTAGCCACCCAGTCTGAGAGACCTTGTCTTAGCAGCTCTAGCAAATTAATACACCTTTTTAACGTCAATTATAATTTGTTAGTTCAAAATGGTTTGTGTGTGATGTGGTGGTAGATGAAAACAACACACTCAGAAAGATATTTTTGTAAACTAAACCCTCCAACTCATCTCTGCATGGTTCTTATACACATTGAAGCTTTTTGAAAATTACAGATTATTTGCCAACATATGAATATCTATGGATTTGAGATTATATGAATGTTATAAAATAAGTAACTTTTTTACACAACATGGATTAATGCTTAAATGATGCAAATGTGATACTTCATGTTCTAGAAATAAGGCACTTTAATATCATAAGGAATAACAGCAATCATTTGCTCTCTGGAGTAAATTAACTTTATCCCTTAAACACCAAGCATTGATGCAAGTTTGCTAGCGCTCTGTAGTATACATGTTCCTATTTCACTGTTTCTTTTTGACTAAAACTTAGTTATAGTCAATAAGAGTAGTAATTCAGTATTTCTAATTAATTTATAAGATTCCAAAAAAAAATTCCCTTGACAATGGTGTGCAGAGCCTTTATATTAGGTGTGTATATAAACATATGTGTAAGATATAAAGATATATGTATATTTATATATATACACACATACATATATAAGCATAAAGTACATGAATTAGTTAATGCCTAGCTTAATATGATCATCTAAGTATCCAAAATACTTTTATCCTAAAATAGACAAGTATCCTAATTTTCAGCTAGAACCAAATACAAACCACAAGAGAACAAAATCCATAAAATAAAATAAACACGAGAATAAGGTCAGGTTAGGTATTAAATGTAAACTTTTGTCACCATTGTAAAGACAAAGTCCATTTGCTTTATGTAAATTGTTTTTGCATTCAATTATAAAACCGATCAATATTCTTAATGTTCCTAAGGGTATCTGTTAGAAGACAAACGTATTGACTCAAAGAATAAAAGTGCCATTTTCTTTTCCAATGTATGTACTTAACAAGATAGGTTATTTATATTATTTATTTGACTAATAAGTGTGTGTATGTGTGTGTGTGTAAAGATATTTCCCAGGTAAACATTAATAGAATACACACACACACAAAATAAATGTGCAATATTGTTTTACATATTTATCTCCCTAACTAGAAGCAACAGATTAAGCTCTCTGTATTCAAAGATTCACCAGTGGGATGTGAGTAATCATTCATTTGATTATTTCATCCTTAAAATGTTGACTGAACAACTTTCCTGTCAAAGTCTCTCACTAGGCAATTTGGGAAAATAAAACAAGATTCTGTATATGAAAGCTGCTGCATAGTAACTGTGAGCTGAATCAGATCAGGCTGTAAGAGCAAAGATCTAGCCTGACTGACACATAGAAATGTCAACACTGTCAGTGAAATAGCTGCATTACAAAGGCATGAATCAAGCTTCTAAGAGAGGAGAGGCTTCTTCCTGCCAGAAATAAAGACAACTTCAAGGAAATGGGGTAGGATTTTAATAAGTAGATTATGGAGCTGGTTATATAGCAACACAAGGAATTAGCAAAAGCTGAGATGGAAAGAAGGCAGAAAGGGTCCTGGAGAAATGTCATCGATCAGTTTGCCTAGAGTACAAGATTTGAATAGGGTGGAGGTAAGTATTCTTTTGGAAAGGGAAGCTTTGCTAGCCCACTCTTTTTTAACAGGGATGTCCTTCATCCGGCCCCTCATCCCACCTCACTGATATAAAGTAACTTACTAATGTGAGGAACAGAAAGAAGGAAGGATGGTGTGCTGCTGCATGTTACTAGACAATACCGTGAACATGCCCAGTTTCTATTTGTATTCTACATGCCTTCTATTCATATAGATGCTCAAATACTTTTCCACTGGTTTAACAAAAAAGATGGAGGAGGAAGTATCTGAAATATATAGTACATGACAACTCAAGTTAACTGAAAAGATATTTACAGAGTTCAATGAGGACTGAATAGAATTTATGAGTTTGAAAGTAAGGCAGCTAGATATTTCAAGACATTTCTACTTCTTCTTTTTTTATTTGAGAGAGAGCAAATGGGATAGAAGGGCAGAGGGAAAGAGGGAATCTTAAGCAGCCTCACAGAGCTCCATGTGGGGCTTGATTCCAGGATCTTGGGATCATGACCTGAGCTGAAATCAAGAGTTGGATGCTCAACTGACTAAGCCAGGCAGGCATCTCACAAGTACGAAGACATTTCTTGGTTATTGGTATTATTATATAAAACAAGCTTTAATATTGGAGAAATACATATTTTTAAGTCCTTAAAATAATTTTCTTTTCCCATTAGTATACTCTATGACCACAGCAAATTCTACAAATATTTTAAAGTTAAAAAGAGACTCAACTCAAAATTTCCACTTCCTTAAATAATGGATGCTTGTGTCATTCCCAATGTTTACCTGGGAAATTTCTTTAGAATGATTGATAAATGTAAAATTTAGGAAGAAAAATGTATACCTTCTCTCCATCATATCTGTTCTACTGCTGCCTTTCTCATCTCTCTTAAGGTTCACGTGGACATAGTCCCCTCAAATAACTTTACATATTAATGATAGATATATCTATGAGTAAACGAAATTTCCCAGGACGAGCATATTTCTGATAAGGCCAAGGTCACATAATCAATCTAAGTATGAGCCAACAAATTTTTTTTTTTTTTGCAAGAAAAACTGATTTTGTTGGTTATAGATAAAGACCCTTGTCAAATATCAAGCAGTTCCATGCCACTGATTCTGTGAGGAACTGGACTGTATGTAGAGGAGACTCTGGATAAATTCATCACTCACTCTAGAGAAAAAGATGCATTTCAAATCCTGGGGATGATGAATCTGTAGCACATTATTGGTATAAAAACAAAGACAGGTATTTTTCATTATTATCCTACCTAATACACTAACTGCCTCAGTGGTAGGGTAAGGAGGATAATAATGGCAATTTTGGTGTTTTATTTCTGTAAATTTGGGGCCATATAACATCTCTGGGACTTATTCAACTCAACCCACAGGATGTAAAGGCTTGGTTTGAATATACTATAAAGTTCCTTTCAGTCTCAATTTAGTTGACTTTATTTTTTTCTTCTGGTTAATTCCTGTTATCTGTTGAATTCTTTTGTGAGCACTTTGGGTTTCAATTTTATTATAATTTTCAACTTTGTATGTATTCTAATTAAGACTTAGGTAGAAAAATCTAGCATTAGCATTACATTCTTCCTTGACATCTGACTAAACAAAGTGGGTTTTAAAATCTGTTTGTATAACATTTTATTCCTTGGAATTGAGATTGATTAGAAGGGCAATAATCAGTCCTAATATTGGGTTAAAAAGCTTATTTCAGTGTCTGTACCAAGTTACTCTGCACTGGAATGACCTACTTTACCTGAGTTTTTTTTTGTTTTTTGTTTTTTTTTTTTTGCATTTATTTGAGAGAGCGAGAGAGAGAGAGAGAGAGAGAGTGTGTGTGTATGTGTGTGTGGGAGGGTGGGGGAGGGGCAAGTGGGGGAGGGGCAGAGGGAGAGGGAGAAAGAATCTTGAGCAAGCTCCCCGCCCAGCTCCACCCCCATGCAGGACTCGAAATGAGATCATGACCGGAGATGAAATCAAGAGTCGGATGCTTAACCGACTAAGTCACCCAGGTACCCTTTGCATGTTGTTTTTAAGAGTCCAGTGTTTGACCCCATTTTTGTGGTTTGGATAGGAAGGAAGGTAACAAGTTAAAAGTTGCTTTTCAATTATATGGGAATTCTGACTTATAGTAAAACAAGAAACACTGAAAACCAATTTTACATAATTCTTGCATCAGTTCTATATTTTCTTGTTTGGTTTTTACTCTCTTGGGAAGAAATAGAAGAAGTCTGTTTTTTCAAAGATTAACTTTTTTTTTTTCTGAAATCACAATTAATCAGAGGATTGTAATCCTTCCCATATCTCTGTTTTATATGATTCGAAGGCTCATGCCTTTTTCCTTTATCTTCTTTTTCAAGTTTCACATTCCTTAAGGGTCTCTGAACATCATAAGAGGTTAAGATTGAATTTTATTTGTTGGTCTTTGTATTAAATGATGAATAGTTCAATATTAACTGATGCTCATTTCTAATTGTCTCCTAATAATCCTGACTAGCAAAGAAGAATACTGAAATGACAATGAGAAGTCCTCTATCTGCTTCATGGACAAGTAATTTAAAATTCTTGGGACTCAGTTACCTTATTTGGAAAAATGTGTTTGCCATGCTCTGTTGAGTGAAAACTTGATTCTCAACAGAGCACTAATTCAGGGCTATGTGGGCGGATTCAAAGAGAATTTTGAAGAAAATAATACTTGTCTGCAAGGCAACTGGTGCACACCTCCTCAGGAAGGTGGGTTGGTCATCTTCCTCATGAAGGAGCTGCCTTCATCAGTAAGCGGCACTAACCTCAGAGGATGAGGGTTCTGAAGGTTTAAGTAGAGCAATTACCCTGTACATGTTGTTCATTCGGTGTCCAGTGTAAATTCATATTCTTTTCCATCAGAACATAGGCTAAAACATTTTAGGTTCTCATCTTCTAATATATTATTACCCAGCTTCTATCAAACCTTTACTTAGAGAAATAATGCCTACAGATGATTAGGCATTAGAGACACTCTAAAGAGTAGAGTATGGGCTCTGGAAACACACTTTTTGTGTTCAAATCATGGCTCCAGCACTTGCTAGTTCTGTAAACTTCTGCACAACTCAACCTCTGTATGCTTTGGTTTCTCATTTGTGAAAAGAAAATAACATTAGCACCTGCCTCACAGGATTGTTGTGGGGATTAAATGAGGGATTAAACACTAAGTGCTTAGAACAGTATCTGGCATATGTATGCACTCAATAACTATTAATCAAAATTTTTACCATTATGGAGATGTTAAAACGGAGTTATTTCAGGTACAGAAATATTGTAAATTCAGTCCATGCAAGACATTTAATCATCACAGAGCTACATATCAGGGTTTTAGTAACGTAAGCAAAAGTATAAATTCACTGTTTTTTTCTTTAACGATACACCCTCAGATTTTTTTGAGTATTTATACATTAAAAAAATGAGAAAAAATATCTTTCATTTGCTATGAGTATTTAAGATATTGTGTGTATTTTTACCCTTTGACTCAACTTTACTTCTGAGGAAAGTTTTCCTGTGTTGAAGAATTGCTGTGGGTATGTCTATTAAAAAATGATAATTATACAAAATGGTACTTGGTTTCTGACAGTTTTAACCTACAAAAATTGCAGTTTCATAGGTTCAATCTACTCTCATACCTTCATTTTTGCCTTGGCTCTCAGGAAAATTAGAACTAAACTTGAGGGTAAGACTGAAACATTTTTGGAGAAAAGTTGTATATACACAGTAATAAAATATTCTTTATACTCATGAAAGTTGTTAAAAGGATCAAGTAAGATAATGTAGATGAAGGCATTTTATAATCTAAACTAAAAAATTTGAATCCACGGGCTCAGGTCACTACACAAAATTTCTTCCTACAACTTTGTTACTTCTTAGACTCCTTCTGAACCATAAATCTCAAGACTTAATGTCTTCAAATTCTTTCCATAATATTTAGGATAAGACTCGGAGGTAGTCCCTATTTAGTTCTCAAGCATCACACTGGCCCCATGTGCCTCCATCCTGAGACCCTTGCAGTTACCTAAGTCTGTCATCCTCTCACTTGTCTCCTTGTCTGATCACACTATGACCTTGGTCTGGAATGCTTATCCACTTGCCTGCCTAGATAATTTCTCCTTTTATCTTCAGATCCAGCTCAAGCATTCTCAGTTGAAATAACTGCCTCAGTTAAAACTCTTTAATCAAAATTACCTTTCACCTGAACTACTATCTTAGCTTCCCAATTAGTGTCTGTATTTATAGTTTGCCATTTCTCTAGTTCATCAATATTAGTCTAAATCACAGGTCCCATCACATCACCATGGTGCTGAAAAATACAGCTGTCCTTTGACTCCAAGATAAGGCCTAAAATCCTCAGCATGGAGTTGAAGACTCTTCAATATTACGTCCAGGATGATCTCATTAGGTACAAGAGAAAAGATACGATGGAAATGAGGGGAAAAACATTTTATAAACCTACCATTTTCTTTTAAGGGTACTTGGGATGAAGAATTTCCAGAACTATGCAAAGTCATTCCTGTGGCATAAATTAAATTATTAGACAGTTTATAAAGTGGTCAGATACTATAGTAGTAATTTCTGATAAATTCATAAAAATCAATAAAACATTAAGGCGGAAACATTTTTTAAATTTACACTCAGAAAAATGTCTTCTGACATGGGCTTATTATTTTTAATGTCCAAATTAAGCATATCAGCTTCTTTTGCAGAATAAATTTAAACACAAGTGTATTGTTTCTGATAATGACATTTTGATATGTCAAATATGAAATGATGACACTGAAATGAGTTTTAAAAGCATTTGGTCAAATGTTAAAAGAAAATTCAGTAATCAGAATGAATAATCTTAATCAAAAAACAAATTCAGAAAAATATTTACTATTCTACATCTGATATGTGATGAATTTTTATGTAGAATTTTTATTTAGAATCTATAAGAGATCCCATTATATATGAATATACTTTGAAAAGTATTTTTGAAAGATTGAATTAGTTTCTTAGGCTATTTTCAACATATTGAGTGACCTATAGGGTGAAATCTTGCCTTTAATCTAAAGTTTTTCACCAATTCAATTTAAATTGATGATAGTATCATCTCTGAAAGCTGTGGAAACCTACATCAATACAGTAATGTTACTTTCCGGAAATATCAACTGTCAACTATAGACTAGAGTTCTCTTTTGACTTCATTTACTCCATAGATCTTCAATCCAACTACAAATAAGAAAATATTTTTTAACTTTGTGTAATTAGGGTTAAATGGTCAAACTTTGGTCTAAGTAAGTTAATTAGTATTATTTGGTAAAACAGCAGAAGAGGGTGTCCTTGTTTCTCTTTTTTTTTGTCTCCCCAGCTATTTCTTATTCTGAGTAGTTGTTCACACTTCTGTGCTTAAATATCTACTCCTCTGAAAGATTGCAGTGCATTTCCCTTTTAAGATGCCTAAAACAACAGGAAACCTGAACTATTTATAAGGTAGTATGCGTTTATACACTTCTACATTTAAATAATTAATGTGACCCAGCTAGCTGGGAGAACTGGAAAAAAACTTAAATCAACTAAGAATTTCCACCTACCAACCATAGTATATTTCATAAAATTATCTGGTTTCAGAGACAATTCCATTCATGCTAAGCTGAAAGTACCCTAAAGAAACATTTCTTTAAAAAATATAGTATGAGTGGGGTCCACTTTCACAGGTTTGTAGGGGAGAATCCAAAGGGAGGCTATCCAAAACAAAGCCACGGTACCAGGCTGTGTGGGTTTTCTCAGCAAGACTGTCATGGTTTTTCTCTGCAACCAAGAGAAAGTGAAGTAACAGTCTGTGCCATGAAGTAATCACCTGTTAAATCAGTTTTTGATTTGACTTGGTGCATTTTTAAGCAGCCTAAAATTTCATATACATGAACAGTTTTGGCAATTAGGACAAAGAAGAAAAGATATTATCTTGGTAGCTAACATTATTTCGTTCACTTCACTATGAGCATGAGGTACGGGAGAAAGAAGGTAAGCTTGTTTATGCTGACCTATAACATATGCTTGACCAGGGTCTTCAAAGGATGAGGAGTCTGATTCATGTTTCCTCCTTTCAGGACTTCTATTTAAACTTGCAACAGACTTTGAACTAAAGAGGGAAAAGGAAAGTAGGAGGGGGATGTGTCAATGTAAAAAGATATGGTGAAAATAATAAAACGTCAAAACAAAAACAAATGTATGAAATGTAGAATTTACAAAGACGTAGTTGGGTAATTATGTTCTTACTTATTAAGTTTTGTGAATCCTGCCAAAGATTCTGTATCAGATCTCGCCATCTGGTGTAATGGTTTTCCTACCAACTCCGCAATGGTTTGTGGTGGGGATTCCATGTTAACAATGACATTTTTCCGATGAGGATAGAGAGAGGCCTGACTGAGATCGTGGTATGATTTACTCATCCCTCTAGGCTTTTCCTCCCAGGAAGCTTTGTCACTCTTCTCTTTTGCACTGTTTTGCAATGGCTGGTAAAGCGACAGCTCTGAGCAGGATAGCCTCTTCAGAATCTCAGCTTGAACGGACAGAGGTCGAAGGGCAAGTTTGTTCAGGGTGCTGCTGGCCAGACTGCCAGTGCTGATTGCTCGTCCCATATTAAATCCTCTAACGGACTCTGCTTGGAGGTTCAGGCTCCTAAACGAAGCTCTCTCTACAAGGAAATAGGAGGGCTTTACACGATGGAAACACCGAGTACCTTTATGAGAAGAGTTATTTCAATAAATAAAATACAGCATGCAGTTTTTTTTAATTGTTTTGATCGCCAAGGTAAGTAGTGGCTTTCCAACTGTGGCAATCAAGGATTTGAAAAAGGAGGCTAGAAGATCCTGGTTTTCAAACCATCTTTCCATCCCTGTAGCTCTTCCTACTCCATCTAACGAAACTTGTGCATCTAATACTGTCTGGGCTTTGGGCTTGCTGACTCCACATTCCCAATTTCGGGTTTCAGTTAAAAATGACAACAACATTTGGCATGGAAATGTTCAACCCTAGTAGTGCCTCTGCTAAAATATCAGCAAGCCAAGGATGGGGAGAGGGAGAGATGAAGCCTGGACGACTGACATAGTGAGATCATGCCTGAAAAAGAAGCTATGCATAGGAGAATTTTGCTCAGAGAAAAAGTTCTTGGTTATTAGATTTTTAAAAGCTTATGGCGGATTGTGGTGATAGTTGCACAAGTCTGTGAATATACTAAAAACTACTGAATTGTACACTTTAAGTGGGTGAACTATATAGGATGTGAATTATATATACCTCAATAAAATTTTACCACAAAGAAAAAAAAAAGCTTTTACAGAAAATTATTTTTTTGTTATTTCATTACTATGCCAATCTCACCTTCCCCACTTCGTTGATTTTTTGTGATTTAAGTGAGGCTCAGGGGGCATGGGAGAATCAGGTATTATTTGCCTTCTTTCTTTTTTGGTTTCTTTTTATTAACATGATGAAGGAGCTGGGGTTCTCTTTATGCTTAAATTCCTTTCACTCCGAAATACACATCTAAAGTCTTGCAGAGGCTAAATTTAGAGATACTTTATAACAAGTGCTTGGTTATTCTATTTTGTGAGAGCCAATGTCATGGCTGTACTTGACCATTTGAGGCTATTAATGAAAGAGCATTGTATCACAGAATTTTAGCATCAAAATTCTGTCATGTAAATAAAGGGCCAGGAGCACAAAATTTCACATGATTCAGTTGTTCATGAACTAGTAATTCACATTACAATGCACCCTGTTTGGTGTCCCCATGGAAAATACCAACCCTGTGTTACACTCTATAAGGACTCTGGTTTGACCACTATGTAAAACAGCTACAACAACTTCCTTTAAAAAAATAATTGTCAAATGTTGCTAACTTAGATCTTTGGACTCTGTTTCATTTATCTTCTAATTCCTAGGAAGATTAATAATTAATATTTCACCTCAGGCCTAAACAGATAGGAAAACACTTAAGGTTTTTAATATGCATCAGAATGAAGTTTAGACAATCTCCTTGTCAACAGGAAAATTCACCGTTCTTTCTCTAACGTAGGAGTGGACACCAAGTTAAAACATGAGAATAAAAATAAGATATTGGTTTAAAAATTCCCAGAATGAACTTTTTAGCTTAAAATAACAGTTTTATTAGAGCAAGTAATATTATTTATATCTATATCTATATCTATATCTATTATTTTTGCTTTGAGAGCACACTGTAATCAAAGATACAAAACTGAGTCTTACACAGATTCAACTACCAGGAAATGCCTTTACACCCAACAGATTTCCTCACCCATAAGGAAAATGTACACCAAATTTTGGGAGAAATAGGGACAGTCTGTTTTGTAAACATATCAAAGCTTATGCTATTCAATTCCATTCATAGCCTACTCCTGGGTAGGACTTAAAATACTGTATATATTCATTGGATGGAAGCATAAACTATTCATTTATCTGGTCTGTCCTTAATCCCTTTCACCTAGAAAGGACTCCAATATGGACTGCCAGGATTGGAAAGGACATTGGAATGAGCCTACATCCTAATACTAATGTTTCAGATGTGAACTCAAAGGCTTGCTAGTTCCGCACTGATTCTGCAATCCACATTACCTCATCTCTGCTTGTGCTATTGTTTCAGTCCCTTGTACCCTTTTGTATTCCCTTATGCTGTCAACTTAACTGTATGCTCTTCTGGGGAGAGGGACTTCATTTATTTTTGTTATCCCACAGCACCCAGCATGATATCTTACAAGTAGTTAAGTGCTCAATAAATGATTATTAATTTCATTCTATGTATGAAGTTGATTCTATTTGATGAAAACTCATCAAATAGAAATTAAGATACCAGGGTTCCAGCCTCGTTTGGCCTTTTTGAAATTAGGTGAGACACTATGTTGTGAACCTGTTTCCTTGTCAGTAGAAGTTTGACTTAATGGCCTCTAAGGTTCTAGCACCAACATTCTACGATGCAAAAGAAGTACCATACATTTGTTAGCCCACCAGCCTCCTACAGATAATACCAGTTGTTTTCACTTGTTTAGTACTAATAGTTAAGTAGGCAGTTACTTTTAAGCCATTTTAAGCAAAAAATAATTACTTTGAAGGTTTAACAAAATCTAGGATAAGATGTAGATAATACTGTTTTAAAGTGCTTTAACATAGGAGTTCAAGGACACACAGCTGTTGTGTTCCTCGGTGCAAACCTGTGAGTTACACAGGGCATTCCTATTTCATGGATGAGGAAAATGAGACTCCAAGAAGTCAGTTCCTTTCATAAGGGGTCATTATACTGCTGCTACGATTACTGCTTCCATCAGTGGTAGTAGTGGTAAAACAATGTTGATGATGGTGATGATAACAATAATATTATTCAATACTTACTCTGTGTCAGGCACCTTTAAGGTGCTTACATGTATGAATTCATTTCATCTTTACAACAACCTCATGATGTAGGTATTACCATTATGATAATCACTTTACAGACAGGGAACTAAGGCAGAGAGTTTAAGTGCCTGCCCAAGGCTTCAGAGCTTATAAGTAATGGAGTGAGGTTTGTATGCTGGCGGTCTGGCTCCACAGTTCATGCTCTTAACTCCTATACTATATTGTTTTTCAGTATAAGGAATGTGGAGGATGCAGGACTAACTTTGTAGTTTTGTCTTCAGATTTTTTTCATTACAGCACATTATACCACATCTGTAATGGTGCAACCTTCAACTGTTCAATTTTCATTTGTATTGAATAGAATATTAGTCCAGGTAGGAAAACTGATAGCTCTAATAAGTTTGATATTTTACTGCACTTGTAAAATATGTAAGAGCATACAATTTTTCTAGCAGAGCAAAGTAGGGAAAGAAAAGGAATAATTAGATTACATTACAGCAGTAATCACCATATTTTAGCATGCATAAAAATCATTACTGAGGAAAGCCTGTTAAAATGCAGATTCCAGAGACCCAATACCCAAATATGATGATTCACCAAGTTTCAGGTAGGTTTTTGGAATCTTCATTTTTAATAAGCATACAGCCCCTACCGTCTTGGCTCTGAAAGGCTGAGAAACATCTATACATAGGCTGCCATAACCCCAGTCTGATCCTATAGGGAACACACTTTTTGTAGGGTTTCAGGATATGAGAAAGTTTGCACACAGGATTTATAGGACTCTCTCTGCTGCACAAGGTCACCAGTGCCATTCCATTAAATTTAAAAATCAAATTCTTCAGAATATTTCACAGAAAACTATAAGAATTTACTATGCACAACTAGGTTTTGTGTAACTTTAATCTGTACATGTGGTCTTACAGAGTAAACTTTCAATATTTCATTTCTGACAGAGATATTTTTTTCAGAGCTGAACTAGTTCCTTCTGATGGTTCCTTTTCAAAAGGAACTGAAACCACTCTCCTGAGCATTTACACTGTGTATGGTGGTTATTGACCTCAGTCTCTGAAGAAGGACACACTCAAGTAAAACTAACACGTGGGAAATCTGCCACCCCCAACTGTTATGGTATGTCACTTCACTGTCCTGGGTGCATACTCCCCCTGCTCCCTGCCCTGTTTCCCAGGTTTTTTCCCTCACCTGGAAAGCCCTGCCATTTATCTTTAACCTACTTATTTTTGTCCTTCAAATTCCAGTTCCATTGCCACCACTGGAGTATTCTGGCCTCTGACCTCCCTCTGTTCTTACGGTGTAGATCATGTAGTCTGTATGATATAATCTGTTATTAAAACCTTGACCCTCTATTGTGTACTATTGTTTCGTGTATGTTGGTCTTACCTTCCCAAATAGCATGTAACTTTACTATGGGTAGCGACTGTGACCCAAATGTAATACTTACATCAGTTAGCCTAATGATAAGCACAAAATAAACATTTCAACAGGTACTACCTGACAGTTTTGGGTCACTGTTTTCAAAATGAACATGAAATTGAAATCTTGGCTTCATCTGTGGCACCTTTATAAACTTGACTTAGTCTAACTTTCATCCTCAACATGGAAATTCTTTTAAAATTTGTGGCAAAAATCAAGCACATATCCTGATCATCTGACCCAATTTGCTTGTCCTTACCCATATCTTGGGCATCTTGGTTGCTCTGTCTCGCTCGCATCTGCAGCTGGAACTTGTGCTGGGAAGAGCACAAATGCAGCAGGTACTGGCACACCTTACTGTTGTCTGTCTGGAAGGCATGTTTTATTCCATCTGATGTGTTCTGCAAGGTGATTTTCTTTTTCTGCAATATTAATCAGGGGTATTAATAATTAGGATGTTTTCCTATCACCTTATGACTAAATTCTGTAAACAGTAATTAATAAGTAGAGATATTATTTTTATTTCCCACGAGGCAAGAGTATTCCTTGACCTGCCTCTAACATAAATATGGAAAAATATAACCCTGTTATTATTACAGATTCAGGAAATAAATGAAATTAATATTATTTGTCACTTTCAGAAATCGTAGCCTAGATCAGACAGTGTACCGGCTATTGGTGAGGGAAAAATTACCCTTAATGAGATTATTAACATTTTGAGTTTACTACAATGTTTACAAATACCAAAGCTGTTTGAAAAAGACGTCACGGAAATATGTTCTTCTTGGGTAAGAAAACGAAGTTTGGCAAAAATTGATTTATTAATATATAAGAGCTGTGATTCTACCAAGAAGAATCTTGGTGGCCTGTAGGCTGGGATGGAAATTGGGAGAAGCTAAAATGTGGGAATGGAGAGGCACTGGGTAACATGGCTGCTGGGATGAGAGATAAAATAAATTGATATTTAGAGTTAGAGTGATTCTTGCATTCAAATTCAGGGGAAACAGGAGAACCACCAATTAGTGTTATCTCTCATATATTTCTTGAAAAATGATGTCTCCTGCTTAAGAAGGCATCTGAAATGTTGCAACCTCTGTGGTGAGACTTGCAGGTGATCCGTATATCTTAAAAGATTAACATTCAGCATGCCAGGGATCTAAGAATAATGTCTCTGGAGAATTGCTTATGTCCAGTTAGACTCTACTCTAGCTCTTGGTTGCTTCTACTGTGCAAATTATTTTCCCTATTCATGTCCCTTGTCTTCAAATGGAGAAGCAGGCATGGGAAAGTCAAATTTGGTAAGGCTAACAAATGACACAATAACAGAGTATTACTCAAACTTCAATCATGCAGGTGGCTTTTTCATAATTTCTGGTCTTGTTTATTCATAAATTTTAAAATTGACTTTGCTTATTTACATAAATTCATTTAAGCTTTGTATCACAGCTATAAATAGAAAACTAGTACCACTTGCCATAAATAGAGTCCAGCTATTAAAAATATGTAATCAATGCAATAAGAACAAAATGAGATCATTAAGTTCTAGCTGGATGTGTTGCCAATGAAATCTCTGGGACCCTGTTCTCTCTTTGCTAAAAAAAGGAAATCAGGGAGTATTAAAGGGGAGTTAAAGACATAGTATCACCAAACTAGTATCTTGACTATCAGTGATACACCTAGTAACTATTCAAATAGTTACAGGTTTCAAACAAATCATAAAAATAATTGATTCTAAGTGTTTGCTGATAGACTGGACAAGAAATGTGCCCCAGGGAATTCAATTGTGAGAGATGAGAAGGGCAAAGGGTGACTTTTCCAGCTCCCCAGAGGCTAGTGGGAAAAAAAAAGGAGGGTTAGAAAGAGAGCTCTGTGTTGGAGAAGGAACTTTAGGATAAACAAGTTTTGCTAAACACAAGGATCAGTCTTCTTGGGAATGTGGTCTATTCTCTATTACTGGAGATCTTTAAATATGAGCTAATCACAGTTCTATATATAGTGGGGCTGGTGTGATAGCTTGGCAAACAACAGAGAGCTATATGCTAGACAATTTATTTGATTTGTTGCCTTTTCTAAACTGGTCAAAATTAGATTTGTATTTAATTAATCTAAGGTTTCCTCCAGATATTTGTGCTGCTAGCATTTCCATTGGGGAATGTACATTATACCCTGGTAATTTCCTGGTCTTGACTATCTTGGGAACATGAGAATGTCTGGGCTTTCCTGAGAGAACACATTATTATCTGGTAATCTTAGTGTATCTCAGAGTTTCACAGAAAACCAACCAGCTAACCGCCAAGTCTAGAACTGATTTCAAAAGGTCTCTAGGTTGAAGATTAACCAGAGTGAGTTGGGACTTTGAGACTGGTATCCTTATAACCCTTGTACTAGTGAGACCCTATTTCATCCCAAGTATGAATTAGAGATGTCAGTGGACCCCGAATACCATTAGGAAAACAAATACCTCAACATAATTTTTGATTCATCTCTGGGGCTTCCCAATTGCATTTCAATGTTCAGATACTCCACAACAATTTCCAAAATCAAAATATGCCTTTACAGCTCACTATCTTTCATAAACATGATATTCTAAAAGTGTTATCATCACAGGAAGTATACACTAAAACTTAAATCTGCAGAAAGTCCTGGGACATTAAAAAAAAAAAAAAAGTCCTTTAGTTCATAAAATCCAATACATCTCTGGACTGCTAAGGTTCAAAAACAGTTGTTGTGAGGGACCCAACATTGAGCTAGATAAAATTTACTAGGGTTAAGTAATTATTTATTTTAAATATATTAGAGGAGCTTCTCCATGTGAGAAGTTAGTATGCTAGAATAAGTTCTGAATTAACAGAAAAGTCAACTTGGTTGTAATTTAACTAAAGTTAACTGAGCATGTAACCAGCTAGGAATGTATACTATTCTTTTAAAAATTACTTCCTGAGAAAACTAAAACCAAGTAAAATCCTAATAATACTTCCTACAATTAAGAAAGGAGAGTAAATAGTATTAAAATGTATTAGCCCTACTGAATAGAAGGATGTAGAGTTTACTTGAGGAAAATCAACTAATATGTTACATTTGAAATTGACAACACCTATTTTAAAATGTAATGGAAAGGGGTTAAAATGGACATACGGAAAAAGAAATTTTCTTGGTTTCCCTCCATGGAAAGCGAAGGACCAATGTGCGAACTCCATTGTGAACCTCAAACACAAGGACACCTTTAGAACAGACTCCAAGCAATATTCCAGTTTGTGACTTTTTCTCAGGGTGCACTCGATGAAAATGAACTCCATATTCTGTCAGCCTTTGACAGACCTGTGGGAACAATACCACACCATAGCAATGCACCTTAGTAAAGGGTGGCATACAGATACAGAAGTTGTACCATCCTAGTTTAACATGGCAAGAACAGTTTTTTCAACAAATGTGCTGAATCAAATAGATATTCACATGCAAGAAAATGAATCTTGACCCTTACTACACCCAGTATATGAAAATTAACCCCAAATGGATCACAGACCTAAATATAGCAGCTAAAGCTGTAAAGCTTAGAAAATCTTTGTGGGTGTGGGTTTGACAAAGATATCTTTAATGGGACATAAAAAACATGAATCTTAGAAGGAAGAATTGGTAAACTGAAAATTTTACTCTTCAAAAGTCAATGATAAAATATAAAGGCAAGCCACCGACTAGGGGATATATATAAAAAGCAACTGCATCCAGAATATATTAAAAAAACAGGTACTTCTCAGCGATAAGGAGACACTTAACCAGATACAAAAAGGGGCAAAATATTTTATTAGACACTTCAACAAAAAAGATATATGAATGGCAAATAATGAAAAGATGCTCAACATGAAAGTAATTAGGGAAATATAAATTAAAACCACAACGATATACCATTACTTACCTATTTCAATAGTTAAAGTGTAAAGGACTGAACATACCAAGAATTTTGAGGATGCAGAACAACTAGAAATTTCACACACTGCTGGTAATACTATGAAGCTGGACAACCACCTTAGAACATTTGACAGTTTCTTATAAAGTTAAACATACACTTACCATAGATCCCAGCAACCCTACTACTAGGTAGTTACTCAGAAGAAATATAAACCATATGTTCACATAAAAATGTGTATTTGAAAGTTTATAGCAGCTCTATATCCATCAACTGATGAAAGTGTAGTACAAAGGAAAACTACCCAGCAATAAAAAAAAAAAAAAAAAGGAAAGAAAGAAAAGAAAAAAAACCTACTGATACACACCATACTATGGATGAATCTCAGAAGTATTATTCTAAGTGAGAAGAGCCAGATACAGAAGACTACATAATACGTAATTCTTTATATGAAATTCTAAACAAGAAAAAACTATGGTCATAGAAAGCAGATCAGTAGTTGCCAAGGGCTGCGGTGGGGGTGGGGGAAGTGGACTGATTGTAAAGGGACATGAAGACACTTTTTGGTATTGGAAATGTGTTATATCAGGGGTGGGTAAAACCTTTTCTTTGAAGGGCCAGATATGGGGCACCTGCCTGGCTCAGTCCAAAGAGCATATGATTCTTGATCTCAGGGGTGTGAGTTCAACCCCATCCTGAGTGTAGAGATTACTTAAATAAATAATTAAAAAAAATATAAAGGGCCAGATAGTAAATACTTTAGGCTTTTGGGGGAGGCGTCATACGATTTCTGCTGTAACTACTCAACTCTGCTGTTGTAGTGCGAAAGCAGATAGACAATATGGAAACAAATGAGCATGGCCAAGTTCTGATAAAACTTTATTTACAAAATATGCAAGCCACGGTTTGCTAATCATTGTTCTTCATCATGATTATACAGATGGTGGTATATATATATTTCTCAAACTATATATATTTCTCAAAATTTACTGAACACTCAAAAGTTATGAATTTTATTGTATGTCAATTATGCCTCAATAAAGCATATTTGCAGAAAGATAAAAGTTTTTCAAAGGTAATGCAATATATAGCAGAAGTGTAACTTTAGAAAGGTGTATTAATGAGATTTAAAAAACCTCAGGTTAGAAGAAAGATGCTGAAGTTAAAGAGAACAGAGTAACAGTATACATTATTAGGAGTAGGGCAACCTACTGATGCATTATGCACACTACTTACACAGAGAAAGCTAATGCTCAGAAAGGTTAAACAGATTGTCCAAGTTCACACAGCTGGTTGAAACAAGAACTCAACTGCAAGACTCTCTGACTAGAAATCCCCATACAAATTCTTACCACTGTGCTAATCTGCTTTCTACCTTTGCTAATAAAAAATGACAGAATTTGATATTTATGTCCTACAAGTATAAAAATGTAATAACCAAGGGAAAATATAACTACGTAATTTAATGCCTTTAAATGTTGACTCAAACAAAACAAACCACCTTGTCTTTCATACCATAAACTCTAGATTAAAGCTGGTGTAAGTCTGTGAGTGAAACCCTTTCATAGACACTTCTAGGGCTGGGAAACTTGGCTCCCTCCAATAAGGAGCAGCAAATGGAAGGAATACTGTTACACGCTAGGGAGGTGAACCAGGAGAATGTTCTGAAAGTTTCTCTTTTCAACAGAATACTATACTTGCTATTCTTATTGGAAGTTAACATAGTACTATCTTTCCTGATCACAAACGCACTATTTGTCTGAGGTCTCAAAGAAAGCTGGTGGCAGAACTAGAATCATAAGTGAGTTTTTTCTGGCCCCCTTCCATTATGTGAATTATTAGATGTTAGTTGAAAGACCATTTTTAGAAGATATAATTGAATTTTAAGCCTTTTAAGAAAAAAAAACAGTAATTCTAGAATCAATATGAACTCGAATCCTATATCCAGTCAGTCACAAAATTCAGTTGTTACTTTATAATGCTTCTTGATATGTTTATAATGTATTTTGAGTATGGAATGGAATAAAAGCAAAGAATCCATAGCCAGATAGATATGGGTTCAAATCACTGTTTCACCCTACATACCGGCCATCGACTTGGGAACATTACATTTCCTCTTTGAGCTTCAGTTCTCTCTTTTACAAGATAACTAAAATATCATGGTTTTAGTCAGGAATAAGTGACATGAGATAATGAATAGTATCCAGTTATTGGTAAATGAGGTTTTAGATATATGTCCTCCAATATTTCTTGCTTACTTTGAAAAAGATACAAAGTTTATCATTTGTAATCTTACATACTTACCTTTAAAAATTCTAACTCTGTCTCTTTTTCAGAAGCTCCCACATAGGTATTATGTAATTTGGGTAACTCTTCTTTAACATAGGATAAGTCAAGTTTCTCCATCACTCTGGGAGGCAAATAATGTTCTAGTCTAAAATAAGACACACCATGAACCTGGAAAAGAAAATTAAAAAAAAAAAATTTTTTTTAACATTTATTTATTATAGAGAGATAGAGAGAGACAGAGACACAGAGCATGAGCAGGGGAGGGGTAGAGAGAGGGGGAGACACAGAATCTGAAGCAGGCTCTAGGCTCTAAGCTTTCAGCACAGAGCCTGATGCGGGGCTCAAACTCACAAACTGTGAGATCATGACCTAAGCCGAAGTTGGTCACCTAACCAAGTGAGCCACCCAGGTGCCCCAAGAGAATGTTTTTATAAGCAATTCTGTTTGCCTTCTTCATCCTATCTTAAAGTTCTTGCCTAAACTGAGAGGTAAGACACCAAAAAAAAAAAATTTTTTTTGTTTATTTATATTTTGAGAGAGAGTGAGAAAGAGAGAAAGCAGGGAGGTGCAGAGAGTCAGAGACTGAATCTGAAGCTGGTTCTAGGCTCCGAGCTGTCAGCACAGAGCCCAACATGGAGCTCAAACTTGTGATCTGTGAGATCATGACCTGAACCGAAGTCAGACGCCCAAAGGATGGAGCCACCCAGGCGTCCTGAAGTAAGACACTTTTATTTAGACTTCTCCCTGAGAAGTTTTAGAGGGAATGCATCAATCTTTGTCTTCCATTGTGAGGTAAAATGATTGAACTGATTAACAAGCTTAAGGAGACAGACAACAAGGGGCAAATATCACTACAGTCAGGGTTAATGTTGTGAAGGATGCTACTCGAGTCGCAGAATCTTGCCCTTGCTTCTTCTGAGATCCACTTTTTTCTGGAATAATTGGCCGTGAACATCTGTTCTCTGCACTGTGAGCTCTGTCAGGTTCTCAGGCTATTGCTGCATGGATCCATGTGGAAGGCAGAAGACCCCTTAGATCTAGATTAGGCTGGTAACCCCTGTGCCTAGTATCTATTAATTAGAAATTGGGAGAAGATATCCTGAAACTATGAAACAGGAAATTTTACATAGGAGAAAAAAAAAAAAGGAAAGCTACAATGTATGATTAAAAAAAATTTTTTTTTATGTTTATTTTTGAGAGACAGAGACAGAGTGTGAGCAGGGGAGGGGCAGAGAGAGAGGAAGACACAGAATCGAAGCAGGCTCCAGGCACAGAGCCTGACGTGGGGCTGGAACCCACAAACTGTGAGATCATGACCTGAGCCGAAGTCGGACACTTAACCGACTGAGCCATCCAGGAGCCCCTATGCTGTATGATTTTATATACAAATGTATGCAGGGAACCTGGTCACTTTGAGGTACTAAACTAGCCTCAAAAATCTCCAAATCTAAATAGCAAACACATGAACTAGGTTCAGTTCTTAATTATGTTGAGGATAAAAGTATTAATAAAAAGGTGGCCCTGGAGAAAAGCAAATCCTACCTCTGGTTGATAATCTCCATATTCAGCCTGGAGAGCCAAGGATGCCAGCAATAAAGAAGTCTCATCATCACAGTGCACCCTCTCCTCCAAGATATCCTTTCGGAGCTGAAGATAATACTGATGACAGGTCAGAGTATGTCTAGAACAATAAATGCACGCAGAAAACATGTAAACTTTATCTTGAATCTAAGGTGGTTTTTATTATTGGCCTATAAATTTAGTTCCCAAGATGGTTTATTATTAAGCTTTTTTTTTTAAATGTTTATTTATTTATTTGGGGACAGAGAGAGAGAGAGAGAGAGCGTGCATGAGCAGGTGAAGGGCAGAGATACGGGGAGAGAGAGGATCCCAAGCAGGCTGTGCTGTGAGCATGGAGCCCAACAAGGGGCTCGATCTCATGACCATAAGATCATGACCCGAGCCAAAATCAAGAGCCAGACGCTTAACTAACTGAGACATCCAGGTGCCCCTATTATTTAGCTTTTAAGGCACAAGAATTTAATAAACTATGTTGAAGGAAATATTCCTTTTATGATAATAACATTATCATTGGTCAGAATCAAATAATTCAGAAGAAGTAAATTAAATGGTCAAAAGACTAGGCACCAAAAAGAGAAAGACAGAAACTCTTGTGTACTCACTGTATAAGAGTAACATCATCCATGAAAAATTTAATCCGGAAAAACAAAGTAAAATTAACAGTGGCTTTGCTCTTTTTCTTTGGTTCTTCTTTCCATCCCTCTGGGGCCACTTTGGTTAATTTTAAATCAGGATCAACAAAGAAATATTCATTATCTAAAACAGAAAGAGAAAACATTCAGATATAATAAAATACTTTAATGTTTTCTTCTGATTCCGTCAGGTTTTTTTTTTCTTTTTTATCAGACTTGCACAAGACAGTTTCACACGAGAATAAAACCGGATTTCTAAGGAGTACGGCAAGGAACTCTGAGGCACTCCATGTGGATGGGGGCAAGATGCTAGGGCTCTGTCTTGTAAGAATGAGGGCTCTATGGGCAGACAGAACTGGCTTCAACACCACTACATCATTTACTATCTGCGGGACGCTCAATAAATTATTTAACCTTTCTAGACATCAATTTTCTTGTCTGTAAAATCAGGATAGTGCAAATTCCTGCTTTCTAGCATTGCTGTAGGGAACAAATGACCTAACGTATATAAACCACTTGGTAAAACACGTGGCATATGGTAGGCATTCAATAAATATTACCTATTATTTATTATTATTGAGCTTCCAACCGAAACCTAGGAGAAACAATACTCATCATTTTATTTCTATTTTTAATTCATTTAAATATTATTGATTTTCCAAGTAAAAATTATTCAATAAAATCTGACTTGTCCAGAATGTTTAAGAAATTAATGTATTATAAATAGAAATTCTGATTAATTATTCATGTGAATGGTGTCACCTGATTAGTCCAAAATTACAACTAGTAAAGTGACAGAACATTAGTAGGCACTAATTTAACATTTATTGGATGACTCTACCAAGTGAATTATTAGTTTTTAAGAAACAAGAATTCAAAAACTAAGTTGAAGAAAACATTTCTTTTGTGACAAAGAAGACATTATCCTGATCTTGTAGGGTTTCAGGATAATTTGATCCTTAATTGTAATTTATAGTACTCTGTTGTCTAAGCTAAGTGAAATTTTGAGGTAAATAGGAATCTAAAATATTAAAGAGTGACTTATAAATATAATGATTTATTAAAGAAGCATTTATTAAAGCCCAACTCCAAAGCAAGCAGCAGCTATGGAAATTCGAAATGATAAATAGGAATGGTTTCTTTTTAAAAAAAAATTTTTTTTTAAATTAAGTTTATTTATTTTGAGAAACACAGACAGTGTGAGTGGGGGAGGGGCAGAGAGAGAGAGAGAGAGAGAGAGAGAGAGAGAGAATTCCAAGCAGGCTCTGCACCATCAGTGCAGAGCAGGATGAGGGGCTTGAACTCATGAAACTGTGAGATTATGACCTGAGCCAAAACCAAGGGTTGGATGCTTAACCGAATGAGCCACGCAGGCACCCCTAAATGTTTTATTTTTTGAGAGAGAGAGTGCAAGCAGGGGAGGAGCAGAGGGGGCGCCGCGGGGACAGAGGATCCAAAGCAGGCTCCATAGTGATAGCAGCGAGCCCTACTGTGGGGCTTGAACTCATGAACTGTGAGATCACAACCTGAGCCAAAGCTGGATGCTCAAGACTGAGCCACCCAGGCCGACCCAATAGGAGTGGTTTCTACTGAAGCTGTGCTCTGAGCCCACTGTGAATGTTTCAAAGTTCAGTGCACATAAAGCTTAAAAAATATGTAAAATGACTCATTTGCAGTCATGTACTGAAAACATTTAAAAAAGACACTGTATATTTCTTTTTGGATAGTAGGCTGAAGAAGTTGATGTGAGTGGGGATTCAGAAACAGGATCCTGCTATATATTCAAATTCAGATTAGCAGGATACTTAATTTCTAGAGTACATATGTAGGCAATTGACATATATAATGGTCCCCAAAACAGAATAATTAAAATCCACTTTTGTATAGTGAGAGCTAAAGGAAAATCTTCATGGTCAGGTATAGAAGACGCTACAAGACACAGCTATTAAAACAGTGAACCTAATTAGGAGAAGGGAGTTCCTAACTCCTACTTCTCAATGCTGACATGTTCATGTAGTTAACATTTCCCAAAACAAGTTGGGCAATAACAAGTATGGAAGTCAGCTTGTTGCCAAGTTTCTATACTACACCCTGAACTTAAAATATCTTGGTACCTCTGAGGGTAGCTAAAGCAAACAAATGATGTTCCACTAAGCCAATGTGGGCCACAACCATATCAAACACATCTTTACATATAGTTTTGGTATCACAAGTCAGTTCCAGTCTCTGCCCACTCAGAAGCATTATGTTTACTTTTCTTCGGTTATCTTCATTCTTCCCTTTCTTGGTCTACAATTGAAAAAAAAAAAAGGAAGGACATCTATTAAAATGAATATTATAAGAATTTCAACTGTTTTTTAAAACAGTCATTACGGAAAATACTTTCTAAGAGTGACACAAATTGGTTTTATTACTTACAAGGATAGATCGTGGCAAATCCAAAGATATAAAGGGTTCAATCGTCATTTTCACAAACTCGGGGCCAAAGAAATTCTGCAAATCACATAGGTAGAATGAACAGTATTTACCATTTACTCTAGTGCTTTCCATAAAGGGAAAATAATACAATAATAATATAAACAGAAGTTCTTCCTCAGTTTCATCTTCGACAGTGATGTCAAATGTAAAGCCTTGCTTCATACTGTTTTATAAGTTTTTCTTTTTTTGGCCTTTAGATAAACTCAGATGCTCAAACACAGTGGTAGTCTTAATTACCGATGTAATACAGTTATCAAGTTCATGATAAGGATTCGGTTTAGTACTGCTAATGTGTCAAGTGATTGAACACAGTTTCATTTGTTTTAGAGAGTGATATTTAAAGTATTCTAAAACAAATCACAAAGGACAACATGTACTTGTAATTACAAAATATACATATCTATTCATAATCATGTTTTTGGAACACTGGGACACTGTATCTTTTTTCTTTTTCTCTAAATAGTGACAACTAGGGATATTAAGGCATCAGTCTTTGTCCCCAACTGCTGCCTCTAGTGAGAAAACATTGTCTCAGAAGATGGGGGAGATGGGGGAGACAAAAGTGGAGTCCACACACTGCATTTACTGCTTTTTAATCTAGTCTTTTCCTTTACCTCTTGTATATCTAGAAGTTTTGCCAAGAGTGGATAACTAGTTGAGGAAACAACTTAAACTCTAGATGGGAGTAGGATTCAGAATAGACTGAAAGCTTATGTCCAAATGGACAAGGGCTATCTTGAGGCCAAAGACAACAGGTGGTGTGTGTGCATGCGTGTGTGCTCGCGTTAATGCACATGCATGTGTTTGCACTAATGAAGGTTACCAGAGTTTTATTGGTTTTTTTTTTTTTTTTTTTGGTTTCTTCTTTGGCTTCATGGTGTGGGAATTCTATCCAATTAACCAAGTGTGGAACATGTGACAGATACCATTTAAGTAAAACTTTAACATTAAGTGCCTGTTAATACTCAACGAACCAATTGGTAGGCCACATTTTAAACGAGAATAGAAATAGAGCAGAAAAGATGAAAATGGTCTGCCGTGGGAAACACAGAATCTAATACAGATCAACTAAGGCAACAGTATATAAACAAGTTAAAGTGTGTCTGCACCAAAAGTAACAGAAAAAAATTAAAGGGAAAGAATACCATTTATGAATCTCTAATGAGCCACAGTTCTGCATTAGAACTGTGCATATATATATATATGCGCTCTTTATGCTTTATGCATGCCTTTAATTATTGGGGACCCAACTAAATTGTACAATATTCTGCCTAGTGCTTACTTTTGACAAAGGTATTGGTTCTAATCATAAATTGATGAGACCTCATTGAGTTTCTTCCTTTCAGCTTAAAATAAATTCAGTTATGTTTTATTAGAATCTAATAACTTTAAAATTGGATAATATCTTATAAAGTATGACCCAATACCACATTCTAAAAATTAGCATGAGTAAGGCACAAACTGGTTTAAAAATTGACCTAAAGTCATTTAACAGCATTATTAACAATAGAAACCAAGTCTTCGAATGTGTGGTTCAATGCAATTTTTACCCAATACTATTTCTTCTCCTTAGAAAACTATGACAGAAATTTGAATTCTCTCAACTCTAGGGCATACAAATGTGCTTTTAAGATAATTCTTTGAAATAAGCAACAAAAAACAAAACAGAATGGGGTAACACACTTTGTGCAGAGCTAAAAAGAAAAAAATTCACTCTAGATTTTATTACTTTTACTACTATTTATTTCATGTTTGAAGAGTTATTTGTGAAGGAACAATACAAAAAAAGATACTGCCTCACCTATCAAATTTATGATGATAAAAAAATGACAGTATCCAGAGTAGGTAAGAATATCGCGAAAAGGCATGATCACAGGAAGCATAAATTGGTACAAACTTTTGAGGGGCAATTCGACAATACATATCAAATGTCCTAAAAGGTGTTGGCCTTTGACTTGGCTATTCTATTGGGAGGAAATTACCTGCAAAGATTTAGCTAAAGGGATGTTCATCGGAGCGTTGCTTACAATAGCAACAACAACAAATTAGAAATATTTTTCATGTCCAATAACTGGAAACTGATTGAAGAAATCACCATACATGATAAAGGCACATAATGGAGTATTTTACAGCCATTAACAATATTATAGAAGATGTTAAATGTTCAAGATATTTTACATGAGAGAATTGTTTATTTTGAGCTTATGTTTATAAAATTATATAGGACATATGTTGAAAGAAAAATATAAACTAACTGAACATTTAAAAAATCCTCCACTGATACAAGATGCAGATTTGTTCCTTTTGTCTTTGAATATTGTAATATAAAGATATGATACTTGGAACTAATGTAGTCATCTTTTGACTACAAAATAAATTGCTATCAAAATTCTGAAAATGGCAGAGCAGAAAGTTTGAATGCATTTCATAACATTCTTGAGCTTCTGAACCAACATTTAGTTCTCTATTCCTGATCTTGGTTTGTGGGATAATAAATTTCTTAATATTAAAAGATAATCTCCTACATTGCTGAATAAATCTAGGTGACTTTAAGGATCATGAATATACTTTTAAAATATACAGTTATTATAAATCCATTTAATGTTATTCTAAAAATGAAATCATGAAAACAGCTAAATATTTAACATCAACCAATATGTTACCAACCAACATAACCATAACACCAACCAATCTCCTAATTATTTAACACTAATAGATTAATATGGGATTTCAATTTCATCTACAGGCAACTTTAGGACACCTATAGAATTCAAAAAGTATTTTGCATACTATTTCCCTGTAAGACCAAGTTTATTTATTTTATTTTTTTTCCATAAATAAATTTTATTTATTTATTTATTTATTTATTTATTTAATTTTTTTTAAATGAAATTTATTGTCAAATTGGTTTCCATACAACACCCAGTGCTCATCCCAAAAAATGCCCTCTTCAATACCCATCACCCACCCTCCCCTCCCTCCCACCCCCCATCAACCCTCAGTTTGTTCTCAGTTTTTAAGAGCCTGTGAGACCAAGTTTAAATGCAGTAATCTGAGAATTAACTTACCCTCAGTTTTCTTTGGGTCATGGCTGTTTCAAGGGCCATTTCTCTTAAGGGATCCCTGCTGATGTCAAGCATAGAGGCTTTGATTGTGTCTCCTGGATACAGGCTCAACCGAGACTGTCTAAGGGCCATTCTGGCTTGCAGCTGCATCATTTCTTCTTCTTGCCGTTTTAGCATAATCTCTTGATTAATTAAGTTGCCTTCAAGGGGTGTTTCATATTGTCTACTATATAGAAAAGAGAAAAGGGTTGGGAAGAAAATAATTATTTTAAGTCCAATCAAGGAAAAAAAAAACATGTTAAGTAAGGTATCGAGAATTTACACAGATTTTATTTTGTCATCTCAGAATAACCCGTGAAGTAACATTTCAATCCTACTTTTTTAATGTATCGATATAGTATGCTGCCCCATTTTCACTGGATAGATCTATATGTTCCACCTCTTCTCTGAACATTCTAGCATCCTCTGAACACTGCTTCCACTGCGATTCTCTTCAGATGGGGCTGTTTTATTCTTAGAGTCCTGTATGTACCACTGGGCCTGGAAATGGGATAGAGATTCCCCTTAATTCTTCTATCAGCTTCCTGACCCTTGTTGACCTACAACAGCCCCCAGCCTCCCTGAAGTACATGCTATGAAATCACTCAATCCACTGCTCTGCTTTGTTGTAGATATTTATTGTCCTATTGATCAACACTCCCTTATTCATTAAAGATTTAAGTGCCTGACTCAGTCCTCTTCTCCACCAGTGCTCCTGTCATCATTTAAGGTGGTGTCACATAGACTGAGGAGTCCTCCAGCACTCTGGCCTCCTCCACTTCTGCCAGCCATCTACTCCCATGGTCATGCTGCCTATAAACAATAACTGTCTATTTCTATCCTCCAATGGCCTCTCCATATAATCCCTTCTTTTTTTGTCTTTTTTTTTCTTTTTAGCTCACTACTTCGAATACCCTTCTTCAAATAATTCATTGACTCCATCACTTTCTGTTATCTCTTTGCCCTTATCCTGCTTGAATTCCAAAGCCCATTATTAAAATCACCCCTTTGCAAACAATCTCAACTCTCCTGAAACTGCAGAACCATGCTGACTGATCTCATTGGGCTCTCAACACTGCCTGGTAACTCATTTTCTTATATCTTCTTCCTTCCCTTTTCTTTTCAAAGCTCAGATACTCTCTCCTTCTCTACTGATGACCTTTCCCCAGTTGTCTTGGTGAAATAAGAAGCAATCAGGAAGTAACTTCCTCATCCTTCTACCACCAAACTTTCCACATCTACGTCCATATATTCTGCCTTCTCTTCTGTTACAACGATGGATCTCCTGCACACTCACATGGGCCCAATACCTCTACTGTGCATAAAATTCCACCCCCTCTCCTACTCAAAGACTTTGCTCCTGCAATTATCCCCTCACATGCATTGTACGCTATGTTATTTTCATTAGTATACAAAAATGATATACTATTTCCTACTCAGAACAGAAAATCCTCCTTTGGTTCTACAACCCCTTTTGGACTCTATCCCATTTTTTTTTCCTGCTGTCTTTTAGAGTAAATCTCTTCAAATTATTTAAGCTTTATCCCTACTTCATCTCCCAGTCTCTTAGACTCAAACCAATGGTTTTAGTCCCTACTATTCCACCGAAGCTGTTCACAAAAATGACTGACCTCTATGCTGTCAAAGCCAAAAGATAGTTATCAATTTTCATTTTACTTGACCTCTAAGTGCCAAAAGATATAGTTGCTCAGTCCTTCCAATTCTTAAAACATTTCCCATTGGGAAGTCCATGCTCTTTTTATTTTCCTTCTACTTTAGTGGCTCTTCCTCCTTAGTCTCTTTTGCTGGCTCCTCCTTCGTTTATAATCTAGTGTTTAGACTACAACAGCCCTCAGCCCTCCAGATTTTCCAAGTCTCCATATATACTCCATACCTACATGATCTCATCTAATTACATGGCCTTAATTACTTTACATTTTCCTATAACCCAGTCTCTCCTCTGAATTCTAATTCTATTTGCCTACGTGAGTGTTTTACTTGGATGTTAATATCCATCCTTAGGTTAATATGTCTCAAACCAGATTCTTGATATTTCTCCCCCATGTGGAAGCTTTTTTCAAACTGGTTGCTTACAACACAACTGGGAATCATTCTTGATTCCTCTATCTTGCAAATCCCATGTCCAACTGAGTAGCAAATCCTGTAGGCAGAACCTTGAAAATATCTGTATCTGAGTCTTCTCTATCACCAACATACTAGTCTGTGCTGTATCCATCCAAATGTACTACTATCATTGTCTAACTGGTCTCTTGCTCTAATTTGTTCTTCACAGAACAAAACAGAGTAATCCCATTAAAATGTAAATTAGATCTAGGTTTTCAAGCCATCCAATGGCATCCCATTAAACTTAGAATAACATCTAAAGTATTCACCTAAGTTTCTGAGGTCTGACATGATTTGGGTCCTGGTTACCACCCACTCTGCCCCCTTCACTCATCCTGCTGCACCCACACTGTCCTTCCTGTATTCCTCTAATAGTCTAACATGCAACACATCTCCCATACCTCTACTTCCTCAAGGCCTCTACTTTTGTAATTTCTTTTGTCTGGAAGAAACCCTCTGCCTCCTGATATCTGCATAGTTCACACTGTCCCTTAAAATAGTTTTCTCTTCAAATGTAACCCTTTGGAGAGGACTTCTCTAATTGCCCAACCTATGTAAAATAGAACTTGGACATCACACCCCTGCACTCTCTATCCTTTTAGCCTGCCTTCTCTTTGTTTTTTTTTTTTTAATGAAATTTTCAATGAAAAAAAAATTTTATTATTGGGGCACCTGGGTGGCTCAGTGGTTAAGCATCCGACTGTTGATTTTGGCAGAGGTCATGATCTCATGGTTGTGAGATGGAGCCCCACATGTCAGGTTCATGCTGGGTGTTGGAGCCTGCTTAAAATTCTCTTTCTTCCTCCCTTTGCCCCTCTCCCGCTTGCATGTATCTGCTCTCCCTTAAACAATTTTTTAAATTATAAAAGTGTAGTTGATATACAGTGGTTTATTAGTTTCAGGTGAACAACATAGTGATGTGACAATTCTATATTATTCAATCTTACCACATTGTCATCACCATACAACATTATTAACAATATTCCTAAGTATATTCCCAACCCTGTATTTTTCCTTTCTGTGACTTATTTATTTTATAACTGGAAGACCATACCTTTTAATCCTCTTTATCTAATCCTCCTTCATCCCTTCCCACTTTGGCAATTAACAGTTTGTTGATTAGTAAGTCTGTTTGTGTTTGTTCATTGGTTTTGATTTTTAGATTCCATATATAAGTGAAATCATATGGTATCTGTCTTTCTCTTATTTCACTCAGCATAATACCCTCTAGGTCCATCCATGTTGTCGCAAATGGCAAGATCTCATTCTCTTTTATGGCTGGGTAATATTTCATTGTGTGTGTGTGTGTGTATGAGAGAGAGAGAGAGAGAGAGAGAGAGAGAGGGAGAGAGAGAGTGTCCCCGTGTTTTCTTTACCTATTCATCTACTGATGGGCACTTGGGTTGCTTCCATCTTGGCTATTATAAATAATGTTGCAATAAACATATAGGTGCATATATGTTTTTAAATTTGATATTTTAATTTTCTTTGGGTACATATCCACTAGTGGAATTATTGAATCATATGATAGTTCCTTTTTAATTTTTTGAGGAACCTCCACACTGTTTTCCACAGTGGTTGCACCATTTTACATTCTTAGCAACTGTGCCTGAGGATTCCTTTTTCTCTATATCCTCGCCAATGCTTGTTTCTTATCTTTTTGATTTTAGCCATTCTAACAGGTATGAGATGATATGCACTGTGGTTTTTAAATTGGGTTATTTGGCTTTTTTTGGGGGGAGGGTTGAGTTGTATAATTTCTTTATATTTTAGCCATGATCCCTTATCAGATATTTTCATATAAATATTTTCTCCCATTCAATAGGTTGACTTTTCATTTTGTTTATGGTTTCCTTCTATGTGCACTCTCTATCCCCTTAGCATGCTTCATTTTTCTTCAAAGCACCATCATTATCTGATTTTTTTTTTTTTTTTTTTTTATGGTCTTGTTCATGGCTTTATCTACAGTACCTAAAAGTTGCCAGTACATGGTAGGTTCACAGGAATCATTTCTTGAGCAAATGACAGAATATAATATTATGGCTCTCTCACTTAAGGGGGTCAAGTATAATAATAAGAATTTGAATCTAGACATTTTAACTCACACCTGTTATTTTCATCAACTATATTGGCCTTCTTGTTCAAATTATTTTATACCACAGCTACAAACAGGTAGCCAAAATGACTAATTATCATTTAATCTCTCTCAACACAATATCTGGTTGAAGTTCCTATAAAGGCTAAAAAGTTTGAGACCAAAAAAAAAAAAAAACAAAAAAAACAAAAAAAAACCCAAAATAAAACAAAAATAAAGACAAAGCAAACAAAAGAACAAAACTAAGAAAATCTGGATCATTTAGGAATGAATAAACAGGTTGTTTTAAGTCAGAAAAACAGGCTACCATGTCAAGCAAATAGGTTCAGAAGCCATGGGAATTGTACTACGTATAAACTGAACTTTGTAAGTTAACACAGAAAAAACTTAGAGATGTTCTTTGGAAAATAGCTTTGAATATCCTTTTTGGTCACTGAAAGACACTTTTGATAACTCAGAATCAAAAAATTACTCATTCTGCTGCATCTGACTCATAGTTTCCTGTTAATTTCCCCCCACCCTTTACGATACAAATCAATAGACTGCCTGGATCTGTTTTTCCATTTAATTCTAGCTAAAGGGAATGGACATTTTTATAAAGAAGCATGCAACATGTCAAAATACAACACTATTTATAGATCTCACAAATATATGACCTAAAGAACAAAACAGGACCTCCTAATTGTGTGCCAGCATGCTAAGGATGTTATCAGAAACCTTTGTATACATTCAGAAAATTCTGTGCTTGAATAAGGAATTTAGAGTATTTTAGTTAATGTGTTTTCCTGTGGGCAGAAAAAGAGGGTGAGACTTGTCTAAAAGAAGTTGAGTTTAGCATATTACATCAAGTTTAATATATACAGACTTAACAATCTACTTCTTGAAATATTTTTTATTATGTTTTCATCTAATGGAGATGCTATGGATGCTACATGGAGTTTTTTTCTCCTCTTAAAGTATGAACTAAAAGATAGTTTATCATTAGAACACAATTTTATAAGCTAAAGTGGCCTTAAAATTAACATCCCCTAAAAATAAAATCAGTCAGAACTAAGGTTCTCTCATAATCTTTTGAGGTAACTCACCAAGAAAATTGAAATAAGGCTCACAAAATGACTTAATTTTATTTGGAGGAATATATTTTTAAATAACTAACAAATGAACTGTAAAATCAATTAATTTTTAAATCATAAGCTTAATAATTCTCCTGTTGTTATCTTTACTCATGCTTTTCATCAACCTAAAGGGCATCATACTATTAATATAAATTTTCTCCAAATTAAATATATAGATAGGAGTGACTCCCTCAATTCATCATAGAGCTTAGTGCATTTCAATATTTGCTTCTTACTGCTGTTCATCTCCAAATGCTTTTGTGTCTTTAAGAAAATGTATAATACCAAACATAAATCTTTTTGTCTCTTACCTCTTTGTTCAAAATTACTAAGTCGGGGTCTCACCACATTGGGGTCTTATTAATATAAAATTCTATTATGCAAATATAACACAGCTTTAGGTAAATGAATACTTATTAGAGCTTTCCTCAAAGTAAATAAAGTATCATGGACTATCTTAAAAAAGCATAAGAGAGAAGAGAAAAAGACATAAATTTAATAAAAAATGGAATGCTGAAAGGAATTACTTTAGTGCAATGTAATTAATTGCTTGGATTCTAAACCCTAGATAAATTGTCTGCTTTAATCACATGGCTAGGGTTACCTGGTCTATTAATAGTTTACGGGTGTGAAACAGTGTCTACCAGAATTAATTAGCTTACGGGCAAGTTTCTGTTAATCTCCAAATGATTCTTTTGTATATGGTGGCACTTGAACTAAACGAACTGAGGTATCAAATTTAAAAGGATTTGCATGGTTTCTAAGTAAATTCTAAAGCAACCTTTTTATAAATTTCAAATTAATGTTTAACATTAACAATATGCTTTATTCATGTAAGGGAACTGTGCACATGTGAAAAGGATACACAGCAATATATTCACTACTGGTTTGACACTTTTTGCTTTAAACAAAGTAAATCAATATACAGCTATGATACTACCATCCTAAGCCCAACACATGAATAATACCTAACACCTTATTAGAAAGTCGACCATTTCAGTATGAAAATGAACTCTAAACAGCCCAAACTGGACTTAAAAAAAAAAAAAAACAAGTTAAAAAAAAAAAAACAAAAACAAAAAAACACAAGTTAACCTCTTGTAAGCCAGTAAATATGTAGTGAATAATTAACTTTTTACATAATAGGTTATTTAGTAGTAACCTATTCATTATTCATTCAACAAATAATACTCCCTGAAAATCTGCTTGTGGAGCCTATTCAACCTTTCAAAAGAGAAATTATTGTCTTGGAAATCAAGGTTTACTATCTTCTCACAGATGCTTAATGCCATGCCTTCTGAACTTCCTGTTAATAAATGATTTTATATTCATATTAACAATTTTAATTTCAAACACAGACTATAAATAATCAGAGCCAATTCTAATTTTAAAAGATGCAACAACTCAAACTACTACAATGTCTTTCACATAATTAAATGAATTTCCAAGAATTAAAAAGAGGAGGGAAAGGGAAAATGGAGAAAATAGAGAAAAAAGGATAATTTTCAAAAATTCTCCTTGATTCTAATAAAGGAAAAAAACCCACGTGTCACTGGAAATATATTACTATTTTTCCTATCACATACCTTGGTCTCTGTGATGGGCCTTGACCTGGGGTTTCATCCAGCCCTGGGAGACCACTGTTGGACTCAAACCTTTTTGAAGCTTCACTTTTTCGTACTAAAGAATGAAAAAAAATAACACAGGTAATAAAAATATAAAGTAACTTATTTAAAACTAAAGCACTGAGCAGATACATAAGATAATTTTTACAAATTATATTCATACCACCAAATTAATGATATAATGTCATTAAACTCTTCAGAGGTAAGTTATTTTTGAAGACAGTGAATTATTTCCTATTATGAAAATGACTATATTGTTATTTGATGAAACTGCTATTAAGTTCCTATAATACTGTTAATATGAGTAACTGGCAGCTTTTTATAATTTTTAAATTTCATATAAAATTATTCTTTTGATACCTTATATCTTAACACTACTGAATAAGAAGAACATTCATGGATTCAAAAAAAAAATTTTTTTTAACGTTTATTTATTTTTGAGACAGAGAGAGACAGAGCATGAACGGGGGAGGGTCAGAGAGAGGGAGATACAGAATCTGAAACAGGTTCCAGGCTCTGAGCTGTCAGCACAGAGCCCGACGCGGGGCTCGAACTCATGGACTGCAAGATCATGACCTGAGCCGAAGTCGTACGCTCAACTGACTGAGCCACCCAGGTGCCCCTGAAAATTCATGGATTCTTAAAAACATTTTGGTAATTCAGATGCCTCTCACCTTGTCGGAAATCTGATTCAGAGGAAATAATAGATGGACTTTCACTGGAAGTACTAAAGATATCACTGTGGTAAGTTTTATATCTTCGAATTGGTTCTAAAAGAATTAAAAGAAAAACATTAGAAAGCAAATCCGTTTCTGTTCCACACAAATCAGATATTGCATTTACTCTTATGAGACTAGAACATTTTATGTATTGCTTTAAATTTACCAATTGCTGGATGATAAACAACGTGATTCCAATTTTGAGGCAGGTTAGCATACTGGTTAAGAACCTGGACTCTGACACCAGATTGCCTGGGTTTGAATCTCAGCTCACTACTTTCCAGGTGTGTGACACCTTAAGAAGGTAACTGAAGCTTCCTGTGACTCATCTTCAGCTGAAAAGGGGGTATAATAATAGTGTACACCTAGTAGTGTTGTTGCGAGTATCAGATGAAGTGATATATGCAAAGCTCTTAGAACACAGTGGATGTTATATAAACATCATCATTAAGCAGTTTTTGAAAGGTCACTATGTGTAATTCTCTGTGTTACATGCTATAAAGGAATAGAAAACCCAAAGACACAGTCCCAAGCTCAAATAATTTAAAATGTTTAAGGACAAAAATACTTAATTGAAGACAGGATGTTTAGATCTACCAGAATGAGATGAATAAGCATTGGGAGTGTGTGTGTGTGGGGGGTACTTTGTGGGGTTGTGCAGTGTGTGCCCTGTAAAAGGTGGGTAGGACCACATTAAAATAAAAATTCTATCTTCTAAATGTTTCTAATTCATTTCTCTTCTTCATACTCACAGTCATAGATCACTATTCATCTCACGTCTAGACTACTTCATGTATCCTAGATTCCCTCTTCTGCAATCTTACCCATTTCATATTATGATTCACATTACAGAGAGTGAACTTTCCAGAAATAAAAATCTGGGCATATTGCTATCATCTCTTAAAGTTTCAAAATACAGTTTATAAACTCCTTAGCTTGATATTCAAAGCCTTTAACAACCTGGTCTCTGACTACATTTATAGCAGTGGCTCTTCATATTGTGAAGTCACAGACACACTTGTTAGAATTAGATGGAAACTACAAACCTCTCTCCACCCACTCCCCAAAACATACAAAAATACATTTAAATAGGGCTTTAAAAACTCAATGTAAAAAAAAAATCGACTGAATGAGTTATCTGAATCTTTGTGGCAGATTGGAACGTCTGAGCACGATGTTAATCAGTGGATAATAAGCCTGCAGATTGGGAAAGACTGAAATTGCAAATGATAGTGGGGAAAATTGACGAAAAAATGTGCTGAAGGAGACAGGAAATGGAAAAACACCCCAACATACATGGATGGTCAGTTTGGCAAGGAGGAAGAACCTTTTCTTCATAAGAGAAAGAAATGATGAACAGGGAAAGAGTGAAAATATAGAAGGAATCCAGGATACTCATATCAGAAGTTGCCTTACTCCTGGTAATGAAAAAGTGCATTACTCCTGGGAATCAGTGGCCGGGAGCTTCAGAAGAGTAAAGAAATTCTGCTATGAAGAATTTACTGATAAGAGTCAGTAAAAACCACATGACACCCTTTATATAGCCATGAAAGTATAGATTAGGCTAGAATGCATGAATTTTATTGGAACCAATCAGAATGGTTTTGTGGCTTTTTCTTGGCAGTAGAGAAGGAAAACCATGGGAAACTCCTGGAACTGAGGGGAGACATGGGATGTATGACAGCACACAATGGAGACATGTGAGGGATTCTTTTTTTACTAGTTTGCAAGCTTGAGAACAGGAACTTTGCAGAATGAATTATTCCTGTACTGCAAGGTGTTCACTAGAGATTGTTGAAGGAAAAAGAGATGGATAAATGAATGAAATAGTCAAATGGCATCACAGAACCAGGACGGAAATGATGTGCTGGCAGGATCGGGAGGTCATGCTGAGGCAAAACTTTAAAGAAGTGAGAGGAGTAGAAGTAAAAATGGTCGTGGGCTTGATGGAGATGAAGTTGCACACTGCTCTTGTGCCAATGTTTACCTGGAACAGTAGGCATAATATAGAAGACCCCTACTTTGTTTAGCTTTATACACACTGAAAATGAGTATTAAATAATACTATAATTAGTGGAAAGGGTTTTAGGGTTGAAAATCCAAATATTTACCAGTGCTTCTAAAAATGATTCCATTCTACCACAAGGAAGTCTTACAGTAAATAAGATAATTTTTAAAAAACTCCTCTGGTTTAAGATAAATGTGATTTGAAAAGATTGTAGAAGACATCAAACAATGGTTTTGTTTAACTCTAGTTAAATGTAATGAACATAGTTAAATGGTTACTTAAGAAGAACTGCTATTTTCAAGGGGCACTGACAAGCTTTTTGTTGTATTGTTATAGAATCCCCATGTTAAACTTCTGAGGGATTTTTCCAAGGTAACTTGAACAAATTACAAACCTGGCATTGCGATGTACACAGCACAGTAAATAGAACGAACAAGGCCAAGGAGTGGACTCAGAAGTACAGAGGCAATACTGTTTTTACTTTACAAAGAAAAATACAAAGTTGCAATATGCCTACTTAGTAGATAGAGAACTTCAGTCACTTAGATGTTATGCCATACAATAACAATTTCATACCCCACATTGAATGAATTTATTGTTTTATAACTATTTCTGCCAAGTGGCTGTAGGACAGCAAATACATCTTAATTAAAATTTCCATTCTTTGGTGGTGCTTTATAATTGTTCTTATATTATTTCATGTGTCCATATTCCTTTTCCTTTTTATAATTCTTGGGTTCCTTGTGTGAGACAAATTAATACAATGTTGATTATCCCCTCCTAAAAGTATAACAACAAATCATTTCCCCTTGATGAGGTATTGGTCTGCAAATGTTATCAGCACCACATGTTCGGGGGAGGGTGGGCACTGCCTTATGATCCTTTATTGCTTTATAGTAATGGGGCACTAGCACTTCAGAAACATGCGATTGATGGCTAGTTTTGCAGCACTACTAGGGGATGGGAAGACTTCCTTGTTTTCTTCTAGGACTGGGGTGGGAATGGGGAGCCTATGTTAATTAGAGTGTAGGAATCTCTTTTGTAAGCTTCTCATTCTGGAATGTATCTTTTATAATGCTGCTAGCCATGTTCCTTTCATGTAATGGCATGGCCAGATTCAAGTTCCAGGCAACATTCACTACTCAGTCATGCTTATGAGAAAGGCTAGCCTTTGTAAATATAGGCTTTCTATTTCTGAATTAAATAATAAATTCAATCATTTCAGGAATTATTATAAAATTCACTACAAACATAAATTATTACAAACATATTCTTTACCAAGAGTATATCTTGCATTGGTGTATATGGAGAGGCACATTTTGCATGCTTACAAATCACATGATCTGATAGGAACATGGCTTGGCTTTCTGAGACAACCTACTTGAAGGCAACCTACTTGAAGGCAGCTTTCATCCTCTATTCTGATCTGCAGAAGAAGGTTAATCCCTAATTATCCATGAGGTGTCCTAACATTATTGACAACTTTCTTTTTGAAGGATCCAGATACCACAGACATGTTTTCTATCTATATTTAAATTTTAAGCACTTTAGATTTGTCCTAGATCTCAGGAATGTGGTATTAACTGAATGATTAAAAAAGAAAAAAAAAACCCCAGCTTTTTTATTGTGAAAACTTCTACACAGACACAAAAACAGAGAGTATAATAAATCATCACATACCCAGATCAATACAACCTGGTGATTGTTATTTTAATTAAAAAGTGTCAGACTATGTTTTTAAACAAAGAAATGCTCCTAAGTATTTATATAGTATACTACAAAGTTTTATGAATGCCAACATTCTTGAATGATGTGCAATGGACCTATTAAGAATATTCAAGACATTTAGATGGCTAACAGACACATGAAAAGATGCTCAACATCACTCATCATCAGGGAAATACAAATCAAAACTACGATGAGATACCACCACCTCACACTTGTCAGAATGGCTAAAATTAACAACACAAGAAACAACAGGTGTTGGTGAGGATGCAGAGAAAGAGGAACGCTCTTGCACTGTTGGTGGGAATGCAAACTGATGCAGCCGCTCTTAGGAAGAGTATGGAGGTTCCTCAAATAACTAAAAATAGAACAATCCAGCAATTGCACTATTAGTTATTTACTTAAAGGATACAAAAATACAGATTTGAAGGGGTACATGCACCCTATCAACATATAGGGGTACATGATAGCAGCACTATCAACAATAGCCAAACTATGGAAAGAGCCCAAATGTTCATCAATTGATGAATGGATAAAGATGTCATGTATACACACACACACACACACACACGTATACACACACACAATGGAATCTTAGCCATCAAAAACAATGAAATCTTCCCATTTGCAATGATGTGGATGGAGCTAGAATGTATTATGCTAAATGGGATAAACCAATCAGAAAAAGACAAATACCATATGATTTCACTCATATGTGGAATTTAAGAAACAAAATAGATGACTGGGAAGGTGGGGGATGGAAAGAGGAGATAGGGAAACAAACCACGAGAGACTCTTAACAATAGTGAACAAACTTGATGGAGGGAGGTGGGTGACAGGGGGGCTACATGGGTGATGGGCATTAAGGAGGGTACTTGTGATGGGCACTGGGTGTTGTGTGTAAGTGATGAATGACTGAATTCTCCTACTGAAACCAATATTGCACTGTATGTTAACTAAAATTTAAATTAAGAAAACCAAATAGGCATTTTATAAAATGTACATATGGCCACTTTCATTGAAATATAGCAAAAGTTTAAGCCTTCACCATTATAATTGCAGAACTATATTTGGCTTTTGTGGGATAAAAATTAGATTAATTTGTTGGTTTGCAAATTTCTCAGTAAATATTTAAATGAAACCTATACTGAACAAATCAGTGTACCAGGGTCCATTTAGGGTCATGATTATTCCTCATTTTACTGATTTCCTTCTCTTTGATTCCCTATGAGTACTTAGTTTTTAGATGTGGAAAATGAAGTTTTAGGAAAGAACCTACACTTAGTAGAACAGTGGTGAGAGGATGAGAAGAATAGGGTCTACAGAAGGATGGCTAATGAATTAACACTTGGATAGAGGTCTAGTTATAGAGATTTGGTAATCATACATACTCTGACAATTGAAGACACCTTTTAGTTTCTAGTACTGTTTTACCATAATTAAGAGTATACTATTTCTTGTAAGAATACAAGATATGAAAATCTGACAAATATTTTATTATTCTTTAGCTGAAATCTGATTATTTTATTTAAAAAAGTTTTTTAATGTTTCTTTATTTTTGATAGAGAGAGAGAGAGCATGTGCGCACAAGTGGGGGAAGGACAGAGAGAGAGAGAGAGACACAGAATCTGAAGCAGGCTCCAGGCTGTCAACTCAAGAGCCTGACATGGGGCTTGAACCAATGAACCATGAGATCATAACATGAGCCGAAGCTGGATGCTTAACCAACTGAGCCGCTCAGCGCCCCTGTAATCTGATCCTTTAAACAAAATTCACTCCAACTCTAATATCCTATTGACTCTACTTATATAGTACCAATGAAAAGCAGTTTTTCAATAGGCTAGAGCATTTAGCCATAAGTTCTTGACAACTAAGAGTTCCAATTTGCACCAATACTTAACACTTCAGTTAAAATTTTGTTTTCACACTTAACACTTTAAACATATAAAGTTGTGGGACATGATCATGAACACTATACTCTTAATATTTAGGGTATTATGGTTTGCATAATATTCTGAGCTTACATAAAGCTATTTCAGATGAAACATTCAAATCTATAATCTTCACATTAAAATGAACCTAAACCAGCACAAACTGTAATCTAAAAACATCATTTACAAGTGACACATATTCAAGCTCAGACATGTAACATGCAGAAAGAGAGACTCAGACAAGTGCAGCATCAGGAATTAAAGAATTATAACAATTTTTCAAACACTGCATTTTTAGGGTTATTAGCCCTGACAAAATATTTCAGTTTTCAAATAAACAGAGAAACCAAAATAATGATACTATGTTTCCATGTATGAAATGTTTTTCTTTATGCTTTCTTTTCAAGGGAGTAATTTTCAGAGATTAAAGATTATACCTTTTATATGTTCACTAGAGTCCACTGTATTCATATACCATACTACATGATCTATGAACAAACCATGTTCTAAAACCTATTGAGAGCTAGACAAAGTCAAAAATTTTTGTCAACAGGAGGAACAGAACTCATGCAAATATAAACATATGTAATTGAGGAAAGATACATAGGAGAATGCTCTGTGAACTATAAATTACTTTAGAGATGTAAAATTTGTGCAAAGCAGGAATGGTAAAAAGAACAAAGTTTCCAGTTCCCTCACAGGAGACTTGTGCAATGTAGTGGCCGCCAATGTAGGCTGTGTCTTGCATCTGGGTTGGCTATACCACTCCTCTAGCATCCTCCAGGATCCCATGTTATGACTTTATTGCCCATTCTAAATCTTTCAAATGAACAGTATAGAGTTCTAAAGGAAATTGATTGCCTTTACTCTTGGTTGGTCAGGTTATGACTTCTCTTGAAGTTGGATAACACAGGAGAAGAAGGATTTCTGCTCACTATGCATAATTCATCAGAGAATATTGTTGTATCACATAACTGAAACAGCACATGCCAAATATTTAATATTAATAGCTACATTGCAATACTCAGTTTAGATTAATAAACAGTATCATGTAGGATATAGTGGTAGATACTAAGGATACAGTTATGGATTAGATTATGCCAAATTTCTGATATCTATAGGAGGAGAAACAAGCTCCTTAAAACAAATAATTTCAATGAAAATGAGGCCATCATCCTAAACTGGGAAGGTGAGAGAAAGCTTCCTGAACCAGAAATGCCTGAAAGCTTTGATAGTCTTGAGGCAGAAAGCTGTATGAATAAAGGCATGGAAATGACAATTGGCAATGACAACAATTGGCTGGAGGGAGGAAAAGAGGGGAAGACAGAGAGACAGACTGAGAGAATGCACCACGTATTGGAGTGGGGTGTGAGATGGGAAATGCTAAAGGATGAGACTGGAGAGACATGATCTAAGGAGCTAGAATTTTACCCTGTTCAGATGATGACAAGCTCATGGCTGAGGCAGAGAAGAAATTATTCAGATTTGTGTGGCAGGAAAATGGAAGACGTAAATGGTAGTTGAAATAGCAATTTAGAAAGCTATTTCCATAGTCATGGGAGCAAGGAATTGAGAGATTGGGATGAAATGAAGAAATATTTCAGAGATTTAAATTGCTAGGTCTCAAAAATTGCTATGATACTGTTGCTAGTATGATGCATCTTAAATCTTTCTTAAAACACATCGATCCATGCTTCTCAGGTATCTATGCCAAAGCCAAACTGGGTATATGTTAATTATGTATCAGTTCAATTTAAATTAGGTCCCTTGCTCTGGAAAGCAGTGTGGAGGTTCCTCAGAAAATTAAAAATAGACCTACCCTATGACCCAGCAATAGCACTGCTAGGAATTTATCCAAGGGATACAGGAGTACTGATGCATAGGGGCACCTGTACCCCAATGTTTATAGCGGCACTCTCAACAATAGCCAAATTATGGAAAGAGCCTAAATGTCCATCAACTGATGAATGGATAAAGAAATTGTGGTTTATATACACAATGGAATACTACATGGCAATGAGAAAAAATGAAATATGGCCTTTTGTAGCAACATGGATGGAACTGGAGAGTGTGATGCTAAGTGAAATAAGCCATACAGAGAAAGACAGATACCATATGGTTTCACTCTTATGTGGATCCTGAGAAACATAACAGAAACCCATGGGGGGGGGGGAGGAAAAAAAAAAAAAAAAAAGAGGTTAGAGTGGGAGAGAGCCAAAGCATAAGAGACTGTTAAAAACTGAGAACAAACTGAGGGTTGATGGGGGGTGGGAGGGAGGGCAGGGTGGGAGGGAGGGCAGGGTGGGTGATGGGTATTGAGGAGGGCACCTTTTGGGATGAGCACTGGGTGTTGTATGGAAACCAATTTGACAGTAAATTTCATATATTAAAAAATAAAAAAAAAAATAAATAAATTAGGTCCCTAATTTCTGATAAAATAGCCTATGATTTCTTTAGACTCCAAAATCAATATTATGTTACTATGAATATAGATACTGGAAAGTTTGTATTTGTTTCACCATTCACTTTCTTTAGTGTTTTAAATGCAATTTCATTCTTTCTACTTGGATAAATCTAAAGAACGGAAGTAAATTGTCTATTCTCCTTCCCAAGTATTTCTCAAACCAAATCTTCTCTCATTTGAATACTGGTATTTTATACTGGACTAACTTTATATGAGAATGGTCTGAAGCTGTACTATTTTAATATGGCAGCCACTAGCCATATGTAGCTATGTAAATGTAAATAAAATATTCAGTTCCTCAGTTGCACTAGCCACCACAATGTAAGTGCTCAACTGTTACATGTGGCTTGTAACTACTGAGTTGGGACTTTGTAGATATAGAACATTTCCTCCACTGAAGAAGTTCTATTGGACAATGCTGGTCTAAAATACAAATGTCTTTAAAATTTAGTCCTAGAAATATAGCAGGCACTTTATTCTTTCTGGCTAAGATGTTGATTCCGTCTATAATAGTGTGTTCTTCAGAGATACAAAATATATTTGCATCTTGGTAGAATAATAGAGTTATCAATTCTGAAATACATGTGATATTTGACCAATATCACTTAAAATCCCTGATTATTCATATTTACTTTTGTGGAACTGATATGAGTGAAACAGAAACTGAATATTAAATTATTTTAGTTCATGAAGTAATCCAAATAACAACTCAATCATATCTTTTTTTCTTTTCAAAGGGAAATAAGGTGAAGAAATAAAAACTGAATAGTTTGGATTTTAGAGGAGAGATAATTTTTGAAAAAAATTTCTCCCTTAGAACATGTCACTAGAAGTATCCTACATGGTGAACTGTAATATTTATAAATCCATCCCTTTGCTTTTCTAAAATGCAACTATAAAAATGTATGAACTTTCAAATTCAATCTTCTCATGAAAATGAAACATTAAGGTGCCTTAATAATAAGAACAGGCTCACATACTTTAGTGCTTACATATTCTAGTTGCACAACACAGAGTTTAAGCTGCATTCACAAGGCAGTCACAGAACAGCAAAACTAGGCTAGACCAGAGGTCACAATACTGTCTTTTAAGCAATATTTAAGGTTGATGTATAGTAGATTGACTTAAAACTCCTTAAATAGTAACATTTAACCACAGTCACCTTTGAAGGACTTACTTATATCTATTCTTTGTGTCCTTTTCCAGTATTTATACAGAATGTAGAGGAGTTTTAACTGTTGGAAGCAAAATGGTATTCATGGTCCCCACCCAGGGGGTGGAGTGCTGTTCATACTATACTCACAGTACTGGTTCCAAGTCAATCTCTCATAATCAGGAATGTGTTGCCAACCCACAAGGCAATGTTAGATAGGGAGTGTGTGGTAATTACAAACAAGAGAGATGGTGACAGACACTTCTATTAGAAAACATACAATTTCTCAGATATTGAGATGGAGTAATGTGGTAGAAAAAAGATATCAGGAACAAGGAAGAAGAAACAAGTAGACTAGGAAAGTCCTATACTGAGGTGAAAAAGTGAAAAGAATAAAGCAAACAGGGGGATCCTGGGAAGATAGCGGCCTAGGAGGACGCTGGGCTCACCACACGTCCTGCTGATCACTTAGATTCCACTTACACCTGCCTAAATAACCCAGGGAACCACCAGAAGACTAGCAGAACGGAGTCTCTGGAGCCAAGCGCAGACTAGAGCCCACGGAAGAGGGTAGGAAGGGCGGAGAGGCAGTGCGCGGTACACGAACTGGCGGGAGGGAGCCAGGGCGGAGGGGCAGCCTGCCGGCGAAGCAGAGACCCCGAGTCTAGCTTGCAAAAGCGGAGGGGCTGGACGGAGTGTGTTCTGACAGCAAGTGGGACTTGACATCTGGAAGGTTATAAGCTAACAGCTCTGCTCGGAGAGGAGGAGGGCTGGAGGACAATAGGAGGGAGAGTTGTTGAGGGAGAGTTGACAGAGCTCAGCTTGGCGGGGAACAAAGGCGCTCACCAGCACCATCTCCCTCGCCCACCCCCCAGCCAAAATCCCAAAGGGAACCAGTTCCTGCCAGGGAACTTGCTTGCACCACACAAACACCCAACGCTGTGCTTCTGCGGATCCATCCCTCTGGCAACGGGTCTGACTCCCTCCTAGTGCTGCAGGGCCCCTCCCGAAGCAGATCTCCGAAGGAAAAGCGAGCTGAACCTGCCCCTCCCGCCCCTGTGCACCTTGCCGATCCACCCCAGCTAATACGCCAGATCCCCAGCACCACAAGCCTGGCAGTGTGCAAGTAGCCCAGACGCGCCACGCCACCCCACAGTGAATCCTGCCCCTAGGAGAGGGGAAGAGAAGGCACACACCAGTCTGACTGTGGCCCCAGCGGTGGGCTGGGGGCAGACATCCGGTCTGACTGCGGCCTGCCCACCAACGCAAGTTATTCAAGACAGCACAGGGGAAGTGCCCCGCAGTTCCGCACCACTCCAGACTATCCAAAATGACCAAATGGAAGAATTCCCCTCAGAAAAACGTCCAAGAAATAACAACAGCTAACAAACTGATCAAAAACTATTTAAACAATATAACAGAAAGTGAATTTAGAATAATAGTCATAAAATTAATCGCTGGGCTTGAAAACAGTATAAAGGACAGCAGAGAATCTATTGCTACAGAGATCAAGGGACTAAGGATCAGCCAGGAGGAGCTAAAAAATGCTATCAATGAGCTGCAAAATAAAATGGAGACAACCATGGCTCGGATTGAAGAGGCAGAGGAGAGAATAGGTGAACTAGAAGATAAAATTATGGAAAAAGAAGAAGCTGAGAAAAAGAGAGATAAAAAAATCCAGGAGTATCAGGGGAAAATTAGAGAACTAAGTGATGCACTAAAGAGAAATAATCTACGCATAATTGGTATTCCAGAGGAGGAGAGAGAGGGAAAGGTGCTGAAGGTGTACTTGAAGAAATAATAGCTGAGAACTTCACTGATCTGGGGAAGGAAAAAGGCATTGAAATCCAAGAGGCACAGAGAACTCCCTTCAGACGTAACTTGAATCGATCTTCTGCATGACATATCATAGTGAAACTGGCAAAATACAAGGATAAAGAGAAAATTCTGAAAGCAGCTAGAGATAAACGTGCTCTAACTCATAAAGGGAGACCAATAAGACTCGTGACCGATCTCTCTACTGAAACTTGGCAGGCCAGAAAGGAATGGCGGGAGATTTTCAATGTGATGAACAGAAAAAAATAAGCAGCCGAGAATCCTTTATCCAGCAAGTCTGTCATTTAGAATAGAAGGAGAGATAAAGGTCTTCTCAAACAAACAAAAACTGAAGGAATTCGTCACCACTAAACCAGCCCTACAAGAGATCCTAAGGGGGATCCTGTGAGACAAAGTACCAGAGACATCGCTATAAGCATGAAACCTACGGACATCACAATGACTCTAAACCCATATCTTTCTATAATAACACTGAATGTAAATGGACTAAATGCTCCAACCAAAAGACATAGGGTATCAGAATGGATAAAAACAACAAGACCCATCTATTTGCTGTCTACAAGAGACTCATTTTAGACCTGAGGACACCTTCAGATTGAGAGTGAGGGGATGGAGAACTATTTATCATGCCACTGGAAGTCAAAAGAAAGCTGGCGTAGCCATACTTATATCAGACAAACTAGACTTTAAATTAAAGGCTGTAACAAGAGATGAAGAAGGGCATTATATAATAATCACAGGGTCTATCCACCAGGAAGAGCTAACAATTATAAATGTCTATGCACTGAACACAGGAGCCCCCAAATATATAAAATACTTACTCACAAACATAAGCAACCTTATTGATAAGAATGTGGTAATTGCAGGGGACTTTAACACTCCACTTACAGAAATGGATAGATCATCTAGACACACGGTCAATAAAGAAACAAGGGCCCTGAATGACACATTGGATCAGATGGACTTGACAGATATATTTAGAACTCTGCATCCCAAAGCAACAGAATATACTTTCTTCTCGAGTGCACATGGAACCTTCTCCAAGATAGATCACATACTGGGTCACAAAACAGCCCTTCATAAGTATACAAGAATTGAAATCATACCATGCATACTTTCAGACCACAATGCTATGAAGCTTGAAATCAACCACAGGAAAAAGTCTGGAAAACCTCCAAAAGCATGGAGGTTAAAGAACACCCTACTAAAGAATGAATGGGTCAACCAGGCAATTAGAGAAGAAATTAAAAAATATATGGAAACAAATGGAAATGAAAATACAACAATCCAAATGCTTTGGGATGCAGCGAAGGCAGTCCTGAGAGGAAAATACATTGCAATCCAGGCCTATCTCAAGAAATAAGAAAAATCCCAAATACAAAATCTAACAGCACACCTAAAGGAAATAGAAGCAGAACAGCAAAGACAGCCTAAACCCAGCAGAAGAAGAGAAACAATAAAGATCAGAGCAGAAATAAACAATATAGAATCTAAAAAAACTGTAGAGCAGATCAACGAAACCAAGAGTTGGTTTTTTGAAAAAATAAACAAAATTGACAAACCTCTAGCCAGGCTTCTCAAAAAGAAAAGGGAGATGACCCAAATAGATAAAATCATGAATGAAAATGGAATTATTACAACCAATCCCTCAGAGATACAAGCAATTATCAGGGAATACTATGAAAAATTATATGCCAACAAACTGGACAACCTGGAAGAAATGGACAAATTCCTAAACACCCACACGCTTCCAAAACTCAATCAGGAGGAAATAGAAAGCTTGAACAGACTCATAACCAGTGAAGAAATTGAATCAGTCATCAAAAATTTCCCAACAAATGAGAGTCCAGGACCAGATGGCTTCCCAGGGGAGTTCTACCGGACGTTTAAAGCAGAGATAATACCTATCCTTCTCAAGCTATTCCAAAAAATAGAAAGGGAATGAAAACTTCCAGACTCATTCTATGAAGCCAGTATTACTTTGATTCCTAAACCAGACAGAGACCCAGTAAAAAAAGAGAACTACAGGCTAATATCCCTGATGAATATGGATGCAAAAATTCTTAATAAGATACTAGCAAATCGAATTCAACAGCATATAAAAAGAATTATTCACCATGATCAAGTGGGATTCATTCCTGGGATGCAGGGCTGGTTCAACACTCACAAATCAATCAACGTGATACATCACATTAATAAGAGAAAAGACCATATGATCCTGTCAATCGATGCAGAAAAGGCCTTTGACAAAATCCAGCACCCTTTCTTAATAAAAACCCTTGGGAAAGTCGGGATAGAAGGAACATACTTAAACATCATAAAAGCCATTTATGAAAAGCCCACAGCTAACATCATCCTCAATGGGGAAAAACTGAGAGCTTTTTCCCTGAGATCAGGAACACGACAGGGATGCCCACTCTCACCGCTGTTGTTTAACATAGTGTTGGAAGTTCTAGCATCAGCAATCAGACAACAGGAGATCAAAGGCATCAAAATTGGCAAAGATGAAGCCAAGCTTTCACTTTTTGCAGATGACATGATAGTATACATGGAAAATCCGATAGACTCCACCAAAAGTCTGCTAGAACTGATATATGAATTCAGCAAAGTTGCAGGATACAAAATCAATGTACAGAAATCAGTTGCATTCTTATACACTAACAATGGAGCAACAGAAAGACAAATAAAGAAACTGATTCCATTCACAATTGCACCAAGAAGCATAAAATACCTAGGAATAAATCTAACCAAAGATGTAAAAGATCTGTATGCTGAAAACTATAGAAAGCCTATGAAGGTAATTGAAGAAGATATAAAGAAATGGAAAGACATTCCCTGCTCATGGATTGGAAGAATAAATATTGTCAAAATGTCAATACTACCCAAAGCTATCTACACATTCAATGCAATCCCAATCAAAATTGCACCAGCATTCTTCTCGAAACTAGAACAAGCAATCCTAAAATTCATATGGAACCACAAAACGCCCCGAATAACCAAAGTAATTTTGAAGAAGAAGACCAAAGCAGGAGGCATCACAATCCCAGACTTTAGCCTCTACTACAAAGCTGTCATCATCAAGACAGCATGGTATTGGCACAAAAACAGACACATAGACCAATGGAATAGAATAGAAACCCCAGAACTAGACCCACAAATGTATGGCCAACTAATCTTTGACAAAGCAGGAAAGAATATCCAATGGAAAAAAGACAGTCTCTTTAACAAATGGTGCTGGGAGAACTGAACAGCAACATGCAGAAGATTGAAACTAGACCACTTTCTTGCACCATTCACAAAAATAAACTCAAAATGGATAAAGGACCTGAATGTGAGACAGGAAACCATCAAAACCTTAGAGGAGAAAGCAGGAAAAGACCTCTCTGACCTCAGCTGCGGCAATTTCTTACTTGACACATCCCCAAAGGCAAGGGAATTAAAAGCAAAAATGAACTACTGGGACCTTATGAAGATAAAAAGCTTCTGCACAGCAAAGGAAACAACCAACAAAACTAAAAGGCAACCAACGGAATGGGAAAAGATATTTGCAAATGACATATCGGACAAAGGGCTAGTATCCAAAATCTATAAAGAGCTCACCAAACTTCACACCCGAAAAACAAATAACCCAGTGAAGAAATGGGCAGAAAACATGAATAGACACTTCTCTAAAGAAGACATCTGGGTGGCCAACAGGCACATGAAAAGATGCTCAACGTCGCTCCTCATCAGGGAAATACAAATCAAAAGCACACTCAGATATCACCTCACGCCAGTCACAGTGGCCAAAATGAACAAATCAGGAGACTATGGATGCTGGAGAGGATGTGGAGAAATGGGAACCCTCTTGCACTGTTGGTGGGAATGCAAATTGGTGCAGCCACTCTGGAAAACAGTGTGGAGGTTCCTCAAAAAATTAAAAATAGACCTACCCTATGACCCAGCAGTAGCACTGCTAGGAATTTACCCAAGGGATACAGGAGTACTGATGCATAGGGGCACTTGTACCCCAATGTTTGTAGCAGCACTCTCAACAATAGCCAAATTATGGAAAGAGCCTAAATGTCCATCAACTGATGAATGGATAAAGAAATTATGGTTTATATACACAATGGAGTACTATGTGGCAATGAGAAAGAATGAAATATGGCCCTTTGTAGCAACGTGGATGGAAATGGAGAGTGTGATGCTAAGTGAAATAAGTCATACAGAGAAAGACAGATACCATATGGTTTCACTCTTATGTGGATCCTGAGAAACTTAACAGAAACCCATGGGGGAGGGGAAGGATAAAAAAGAAAAGAGAGGTTAGAGTGGAAGAGAGCGAAAGCATAAGAGACTCTAAAAACTGAGAACAAACTGAGGGTTGATGGGGGGTGGAGGGAGGAGGGGGTGATGGGTATCGAGGAGGGCACCTTTTGGGATGAGCACTGGGTGTTGTATGGAAACCAATTTGACAATAAACTTCATATATTGAAAAAAAAAAGAATAAAGCAAACAGAATCACATCAAATTTTAAAACTATTTTCCACAAGAGAAACCTGTTATTGTTTCTTCCTGCCCCATCCTTACTGCTTTCTGTATGTAGAGAACTATCTGAAAGATTAAGCGTTAGCTTAATGATTATAGAAACAATCTTATATTTATAATTTTTAAACTTCTACAGTTTCTTTCCTGGGGTCTTTTCTGTCCCTTTCTTGTTTTGTTTCTAAGGAAATCTGAGCACTCAATGCCAACCACAGCTTTTTAATAGTTTACTTTCTTATCTTGTCAGCTACAGGATAACTGTCTTACATCCTACTGTAGGAAAGCCCTGTTAAAACACTTCCACAATAGGGGTGCCGGGGTGGCTAGGTTGATTGGGTGTCTGATTCAGCTCAGGTCATGGTCTCATGGTTTGTGGGTTCAGGCCCTGAGTCCGGCTCTGTGCTGACAGCTTGGAGCCTGGAGCCTGCTTTGGATTCTGTGACTCCCATTCTCTCTGCCCTTCCCCACTCATGCTCTGTATATCTCTCCTTCAGATATAAATAAACATTAAAAAAATTAAAAAACAACAACAACAACAACAACAACAACACAAAACACTACCACAATAATCCATGCGACACAGGAGAGAGCTCCATCTTAACCCCTATCCAGTGTGGTTTGCTGCAGAAAGAACTAAAAGTGCCTTACTTGAGCCTTTTTTTTCATTGTACTATCTTGTTTTACTGTATTAAAAATTACATAATTTTATTAGGAAAAGACTTTATTAAGGGTTTTGTTAGGTGGTTAGTTGAATGTCCAACTTTCCTGGCAGTAATAAATTTTCCAAACAATGTATCTGAAATGTATCTTGTTTCTGCTTAAAATCAGAATGGCAGAGTGGAAAAAAATCTTATTCTGGATTTCAAGAGATCTAGATTCTAAATACAGCTCTGCTATAAATTATGAATTATGTATCTCCTTTGGCAAACTAGTCTACTCGGGGTTTTGAAAATGAGAAGTTTGGTTTAAATAGTATCCAGATTTCTCCCCGTACCAAATTCCGGTCTTCCCTGTGCTAGTTGGCTGATTGATGTCAGCTAAGGAGATGCCATAGAGGTGATTTGGGTAAAGGCTCCTTTCAAGAGGATGGACTAAGGAAAGGGCTATATATCTGAGGTTGGAGGAGATAACTATCTTTCCCATTAGTTCAATGAGCCTCCCTGCATGCCTAAAAGGACAAACTGAAATTTAGCAATTTCTTTTCTTCCAATTGCTCTATTAACCCAATGAATACTGAAATACATATTTTTTCAAAATTAGGAAGTAGCATGTAGTTGGAAATTCTTATACTGGAGCTCCCAAATCTAGATGTAAATCCACAAACTCCCACAATGACGGAAACTATCATTAACTGCTTATGTGATCTTGGGTAAGTCATTAAATCTTCACAAGCTCAGGGATATTGAGCTCCAAGACCTCTTCTAATTCAAAAATTACTGGTAGCCAGTAGCAACTGCCGAATTTAAAGATCACAAAAATTGTACAGAGCACTATTAATTTTTTTAAATGTTTTATTATTATTTTTTTTTAAGTTTATTTATTTTGAGAGAGAGTGAGTGTGCTGTGCAAGCTGGGAAGCAGCAGAGAGAGGCAGAAAGGAAGAATCCCAAGCAGGCTCCTTGCTCCCAGCAGACAGCCCCAAGTGGGGCTCGATTCTATGAACCATGAGATCATAGCCTGAGCGGAAATCAAGAGTTGGAAGCTTAACCCACTGAGCCACCCACGTGCCCCATTAAATGCTTCAGAACAAGAATATTTAAAAAGATAGGTGTACATTAATAATATCCACTGTTCTACTTGATTTCTCACACATAAAAGGGATCTATGGAGCTTACTTTTCATGAGAATTAAATGAAATAAATGGGATTTGTATCATTTTCAATTCTTTTTTCTCCTTTGTATACTAGCTAAAATCTTTGTATAGCAATCTGCAATTGTGTTTGAACAGCTAATATAAATTATTTCACTTTTAGAAAAAACACAGCATAAAACCAGCAAAGTATTCAACTAAGTAACTAAGAGTAATTGCTTTTGAATTATAAGCATGAAACATTCTTTTTGAAGAATATTTTTCGTCTAAAGCAAATATAATTTATTACTACTTACAAGTTACTGTATAATAATGGAGTTTTTTTAAGATGGTGTAAGCATTTCCATAATATACCAACATTTTCAAGGTGTTTTGTTTAACTTGATTATAAAATATACTCTGGGAAAAAATGTATAGATTCTTTGTGAGAACAAATGTTTTTGGAAATTTGTCAATAGCCTTTCAGAATGGAAATGGTCCTGAATCAAACAATTCAAAGCATATTTTATTTTGAAAAAGAAATCTTTTTTGTATTTCTTGCAATAAATATAAAATTCCTAATCTGGAAGTTAGGTTTCATAACAAGTTAACATTTTTAACCAATAAGTGTCAATAACATTATATGCATCATCTTTGTAGATATACATGTATATTTGGAAACAAGATGCAAACAAGTTTCTTTTACATGTGCTTGGCACACAATCCCTGATAAAAGGCTCATATGCAAACTAGGACACTGCTTAGCATGATACTCATTTTATAGGTAATAAAAAATTACCTATTCAAACAAAATATATCAGACTACTGTAGTGAAATTTAACAGATTAAATATATTTCCATTAGTGTTTAACTGCTTACTGTTTAACTCTCAAACCAAGGTTCAAGGGGTTAAAAGAAACACATTTTTCCTCAGACTTCACTAATACACACTACTATTCATTTACCAAATAATAAGTAAATATTCTTTTGAAACACACATGAGAACATTAGAAATTATGAGTTAATTTTTAATATTTGCATGTTAAGAAAATATATTTCACATGTTAAAAAACACATATATGTTAGAACTAGTCGTCTATATCGGTATGTATCTCCACTGTTTATACTCTGAGACTATCATGGTTTTATCTACTTGAATAATTAAGGGTTTAGTTTTTTTTTTTTTTTGTCCATGATGGGCAAGAATTCTTCACATCAATATCTCTATGAAGGCGTGTTCATAAGAAGGTCAGGCGACGTTTTTATTCATATGCTAGCTGTTGTGTAACATTAAATAATCATGAAGTACAACTTCTGAAAGAGGAGACCTTAAGCTATAGAAAGTGCCTATTGTTTGCTATCATAACTCTAAAAGTTTACTGATCAGAGTTAAACAGTAAAATCATTCATAAGACACATTTCTAAGTTCTTATTTTCTGTCCTTGAAAGTTTTCAGATCAAGATTATATACAACAATCTCATAAAGGTGGCTAATTTTTAAAAATGCATATGTACATACATGTATATATATACATGTATGTGTATATATATACATGTATGTATATATGTGTATATATATATACACATACCCATAATATCAATTAAGTGTTTGATAATTTCCTTTATTTCAAATTCATCACTAATTTGCAATTTCTGAATTGAAAAAAAAGAAGCAAAGCTTCTTTTATTAGAAGTAAAGTACAACATGTAGAGTATGTTCAGCCCAGGGCTATGCTTAAGCTTAAGTAACAGAACAAACCTTTAGCAAAGCACTTTAAAGGTAATCTATGAATCAAAAATATTCCACTGGAACAATGGCCTTAAACATGAATATGACGATTGATTATGTCACTACTCTTGCTAAACTAGAAGGCACCTTAAAGTGACATTTGAACTATGTCCCAAAGTTTGTCTGGGAGGCAAAGGAAGATAACATAGCTTTAATCTTCAAAAATGTAGAGGATTAGATTGGTAAATCTAATTTTGTTTTCTCTTCCATTTATTTAAGTTAAAAATGGCCTCTATCCATATGTCTAAAACATAATTTTATTCTACTCAATATATTGAGGTTTGTGTGTGAATCAGGTATTTTGAACCAGAGCTTTGTCCTGCAAATAATAAGAATTTATCATTTATAGGGGCACCTGGGTGGCTCAGTGGGTTGAGTGCCTGACTTTGGCTCAGGTCATGATCTCACAGTTCATGGGTCTGAGCCCCATGCCAGGCTTTGTGCTGATAGCACTTAGCCTGCTTCAGATTCTCTGTCTCCCTCCCTCTCTCTCTGCCCCTCCCCAGTCCCTGTTCTCTCTCAAAGATAAATAAATAAACATTTAAAAAAAGGAATTTATCATTTATAAAGTTGTTTTTATGCCTCTCATACTAACATTGTAATAATTTGATTTATTAATCACTTCACATTTATTACCTAATTCATCTATTTTGGTTAAGCACATTTTACAGATGGGGTAACTTACGTTTGGAGGGATTAAGCCCAGTAGCCGAAGTAAGGATCATGTAGCTACTGATGCAATAGATAATTCAAACCTAGGCTGTCTGTCTTTAGATCTATAAACCTAAATACTATGACTTTTAAAATATCGATTTAAAACTTCATTCTAGAGCAAACAAATTATGATCTTCAGGAGTTGTGTCCCTAAGTTTGTTTCTTGCAGCTGGTGGTTTGGGAACTATTGCATTATCACCATGCCACTCTGCCTCCCTAGAGTTTCTGATTTTGTTTTTTTTTTTTTTTTTTTTTAATTTTTTTTTTCAACGTTAATTTATTTTTGGGACAGAGAGAGACAGAGCATGAACGGGGGAGGGGCAGAGAGAGAGGGAGACACAGAATCGGAAACAGGCTCCAGGCTCCGAGCCATCAGCCCAGAGCCTGACGCGGGGCTCGAACTCACGGACCGCGAGATCGTGACCTGGCTGAAGTCGGACGCTTAACCGACTGCGCCACCCAGGCGCCCCTAGAGTTTCTGATTTTGATTAACTGCCTCTTATTGCCATGAACCAGTCCTTTAGGGAAGCCTCTTATGAGACAGTGCATGATAGACGGTGCTGTGGAGGATTAAAAAGAAGAAGAAAATATGGCTCCTGCCTTGAGAAGATTACAATCTTAAAAAAATCTACTACCCCAAATATTGTAGGGCTATAAAGTGCCCAGACTAGGATGCTTACTAGAGATGACTTTGTGGGAGCAATACAGTTCGATTACAGTTTTGGTGGAAAGGAGAACAGAAACCGACAGAGACTAACCTGGGTATAAAGGTTTGACAGTGGAAATAAGACTTGTGGAATGGTTTAATAACCCTTCTTTATTTCAAAACACAATTTTAAATATTTCAATTCAATTTTCTCTCAAACACACACAAAATTACTAACCTTCTACATTCATGGCTTCTCTTAGAACCTGAAGTTTCTTTTGTCTCTCTCGGATTCGGTCCAAAGCGCTTGATATTGCTGAGGAAGTGGGCAATTCTCGAGTATGAAACATTGGATCCACTTTCTGAGGGCCAAAGATATCCAAGGCTATGCTTCCATCTGAGTATCTTGCCTCCTTTTTTCTAGGAGTAGTTGAAGTCCTCACTGTTACTGCCTCAGGGAGATATTGTCGGAATCCACCAGTTTCCCCAGAAAAGTCTCTCTCATCTGTGCAAAGCAAGTCCATGGATGAAGCCCAAATCTTCTTCTTGGGAAGCACATCAATACCAGGGATAGTTTTTTTTTCTGGGCCACTAGTTTTGAACTGGTAAGGGGAACAAGTATTTTCAGAATCTTCACGTGCAGAATTATTATCTGATGAAATGTCCTTGAAATAATCTTCCTCATCTTGTGTATCTCTGATGGACAGAAATCCCATAGATTTACTAAGCCCTTTGTTAAGAAAGGTCTGATGAGAGAATGGAGACTTGTGTATGTCTAGTACATCAGAAGTAGCGCTTCTTCCTGGAATGATAAGAATCTATCATGTATGTACAGAATTTTTAGAAAATAACTGGAATGTAATCTTACTATTGACAGTGAAAGTGCTGGTAATTTTCTAAATTTCCTAATGGAGGAACAGAGATGACATGGGATGGTGCCGATAGTGAAAGTGGAAAGAGAAGTTATGTTTGTGTAACTTTTCATGGTCCAATGTTTCTTACCTAACGAAAACAAGAATGTAGTGAACTTACTTTTTTGAGCAGTGTTATTTTATGTTCAAAGGTGAATTATTTGGTTTTAAAAAATAGACTAGACAAAAGTTTCTGATACTATCCAATTTGGCAGAATATTAATTATCCATGAAATGATTTGGCACAATAATAGAAGGTAGAGTATACTCCTTTAACTTCTAAAGGTATAATTCAAACATGTATCACTTCAACATAAAGCCTTGGTATTTTCTGGTCATTTATTTTTTTTTTTTTATTTTATTTTTATTTTTATTTTTTCTGGTCATTTAAGTAAATATTTTTAAAGAAGAAACAAAGAATTCTTGCTATATTCTGGATGAAAAAAGGACTGTAGCATTTAGAATCCTTAAGTATCAAAATTTTATTATAATTAGATATGTTTTCAGAAGCGTTTGAAATCCAGATAATTTGATTGTTTAAATTATGTAAAAAACTTAACTTTTCCATGGCAGACCATCATGTACTAAAATAGTTTTTGTCTTAAACATAATGCATCAATATTTGTCAAGTGGAATAAAGTCTTTTTATTCTTTAGTCTTTGATGTAGTTAAAAACTGGTAAGCCATTCTAATTTTTCTAAGGCACCAGTCTAAAAATGCATTGAGACACAGCAAAAATGCCCAACCAGAAATTAATTTTTGAAATCCATAAAGTGAATAAAAAAGTCATATATTTATGGCTCCACTATAGAAAAAGAAATGTAGAAAAATACTTCAGAGTTACTAACCCAGTAGCCCATAAACACTGAAGATTTCCTGTGTGACTTTCTGTGATCCCTCTCTAATAACCTATTTGCTATGTACACAATATAAAATAATGACTAAAACTTTCCTAGTAATACTAAATTGCTTAGTAACTCGTCTGTATAAGTCAATTGCCTCTTCAGGGCAATAGCTATAAGCTTTAATTCCCTGACTTCAAATTTTACCTTAAAAATCTTAGAAAAGTGAATTTATTTCAGAATGGTCCACAAATAATTGCTTACTGGAGAATTAGATTCAAATACTTTGCTTTTCTTGCAACTCATGTTTCCCTGAACATGGATCTTTTTAAATGCAAATAAGTATAACATCAATATTTGGGGCATGTCATATCAAGATCACTGAGAATACACCACACCACATCTAGACATAGATTATCACAGACTCTAGCTTCTAATCTAATTTAAAACTGATAAACACATGTATATGTTACAGTATTTTAGAGATAAATCACATTCTTAAACCACATATTGAAACTCATTGATTTAGAATTTTATTAAAAATGTAGAACAGATATTCTTCAAAATTGATAGAATACATTAGATAAAAAATAAGAATTGAAAGGACTTAAGGGTCATACAACCACAGACGAACTCAACAATCTGCTTTCTTTTACCACTTAGCTACCAACAAGTAGCCAAACTTAGAAAATCAAACAAGTGAGTATTTTGGCAATGTCATAAGTTCATAGTCAAACAAGTTGGACACTCAGCACCATGTGTTAATAGTAATTTCACTCACTCTCTACCATGCTGCACTTTTTCTCATTCTTCAATTTTCCCACCTTAATTCCCTCTTCTTTTTTCTGATGATCTTATCTCATATTCCAACCAGAAAATAGAATCTGTCAGAAGAGAGCTTTCTCACTTTTCCATGGCTAATTCTACACATCTACCCATGTCTGCCAATCTTTTCCCTTGTTTCAAAAGATGAAATCTTTTACCAGGTGAAGGCCAATTCCCAATACATGTTCAATCCCCTCTCCTTTCATGTTATCAGAGATTTTGCTTCTTTGGTTAACTTCTGTCCTCCATGTTAATTAACCCCTCTTTCTATTGAGTCATTACCATTAGTACATAAACATGCTTTAATGTCTCTATAATAAAAAGCAAACTAAACAAAACCTCTACCCTGTTACCACATTTCCCTCTTGACACTGCTGTCTCCAATTTCTTACTTCGCATTCAGTAGTCTCACTTTAGCCAACTTCCAACTCCTCCACACCTGGGCAACTCTCCTTATGTATCACTAATGTCCCCCATATTGCCAAATCCAATGCTTTTATATCCATATCCTACCTACCTCTACAGCAACAACTACCCATCAGCAACAACTGATGGTGATGACAGTCACTTAATAAAGAACAATCCTCTCTTTACAAGAGTGTTTTCTCCTACTTCTTAGATTGCTCATTCTTAGTCTTTGCTTTTTCCTCCTCTATCAGATATTCAAATGTTGGATGTCCTCAGATATCAGTTTTAGAACCCTATCTTTTCACTCTTTTCTTATATAATTTCATCTGCTAACAAGGCTTTAAGTATTATCTATATACTGATAACTCCCAAATTTAAATTCTTGGCACCAATGTCTTCTGGGAGCTCCATTATTACATAGTTGGAACTTCTATTACTAAATCTTAGAAGCACCTCAACCTGAACATGCTGAAAACCAACTTTTTGCTTCCTACATCCAGAGATATCCATTCAACGCCAATCTTTCCAATTACAGAAAGTGGCATCATTATCCAATTGATTGCTCAAAACAGAAATAAAGGCACCATCCTGAAATCCTTCATCATCCTTACTGCCCATATCAAATCCATCAGAAGTACTATTTAACTTCTCAAAGATAACTTACTCCATGTGATTATTTCGATTTTCACTGGCATCACCCTATTCCCAGTTAACATTACCACTTGACTAGAAAACTGCAATGGCTTCTGGATAGCCCTCCCCCATTCTTTCTTCATCCAACCCCATTCTTTCTTCATTCAATCCACTCTCTATTCAGCGGTCAGAGTTATCTTCTTAAAGATAAATTCCATGATGCCACTACCTTTTTTAATAAGTCTCAAAGGCATAGTATTATACTCAAAATAAAATCGGACTCCTTTCAGGTCTGCTGTTTGAATCTTTCTTAGTCTCATCTCCACTTCTTTTATTCCATCCAGGCCACAGGTTTTCTTGTTAAGCTCTCTTCTATGTTAGGACATTTATACATATTGTTTTCTTTGGCCTGAATGGTCCAGACCTTTCTCATGATTAGTTGTTTCTTATCCTATACTTTTATTTTAAATATAACTTCTTCAGTGAGGCCTACTCTGACCACTATTGAAATAATCACCATATGAGCCATGAGTTTATTCTATCTGTAACAGGTAGATTTATCATTCTTTTTTAGGTCATTAGTATTTACTAACAATATATTAATGGGCCATGGGATCCTAAAAGCACCGTGTCTTCTCACCAGCCATATAAAATTTAAAACTAATTGCTAATAAGGTGGTTCTTGGATAACTACTGCTCTATAAATGCTAGGTTTTTGTCTTTATGCAAAGTAGTAGATATAAAAATATTTCAGTTCCTATTTATTAAAAGTCCAGAAAGTTATCATTTTTAAATTCTGTGAGGTCAGACAAAATTATAATGAAAATAATCCATTTAAGAGGCGCCTGGGTGGCTCAGTCAATTAAGCGTCCGACTTCAGCTCAGGTCATGATCTCAAGGTTCATGGGTTTGAGCCCTGCATCGGGCTCTGTGCTGACAGCTCAGAGCCTGGAGCCTGTTTCAGATTCTGTGTCTCCCTCTCTCTCTGCCCTTCCTCTGCTCGCACTCTGTCTCTCAAAAATAAATAAACATTAAAAAAAATTTTAAAAATAAATAAAAGAAAATAATCCATTTAAAAGTTTGCACTACTTTGGTGCTCTCCATCTACAAAATATGCCAAATTTAACCATGGTTCAATTTGCTCTCCATGTCTGAAAATCACATTATGATAGCCAACTTAAAGTCTCATGACTATTACTAATAAAAGATAGTTTTGAACCATAATAATGTCTCTTCTGGTAGCCAATAAAACGAAGGAATGGTGAAATAGGAAGGGGAGTGAGAAAGAAAGGACGGGGGAGGGATTGATACTCTTGAGGAAAATGGGCAAAAAATTGTGGTCATGTGAAACAAGGTTCAAAGTGATATGTATATACTTGGTATGTATATGCTCTAAAGTAAAATTGTAAGAGCTATGAACCACAAAAGCGTTAAAGGCAGAAACTGAGTGTAGATCATTTTTTAAGGAAGAAAAAAGAAGGGTTAGGAAAGAGATGTTTGGAGTGTTTTCTCCAGTGGGTCTATTGGCTTATGACTGCTTTTGTTTGGTTTTTAGATGAGGAAAAAAAAAAAAAAAAAGACAACCTTCAGGTAGGTAACAGAGAGATGGATTTGGGCTGGTATAAACACACCATTTAAAAAAATTTTTTTTCTTTAATGTTTTTATTTATTTTTGCGACAGAGAGAGACAGAGCATGAGCAGGGGAGGGGCAGAGAAGAGAGGGAGACACAGAATCAGAAGCAGGATCCAGGCTCTGAGCTGTCAGCACAGAGCCTGATGCGGGGCTTGAACCCACAGACTGTGAGATCATGACCTGAGCCGAAGTCAGACGCTTAACCTACTGAGCCACCCAGGCGCCCCTAAACACACCACTTTTAAATCACATATTACTAACTGGCAGGAGTCTCAGTGCATTTTGTCATGTCAATGATACTCATTATCTTCAACTATACAACTGGGTATGTATTTGCCTGATTAACATTTCACAAGTGGATAAAATATATACAACATCAAATAACATATCATGGTTGCCTTGAATTGCTAAAGCACTGTGGGAAAAATATCACCAATCTGTTCAAATATAGAATCTGGCCCTTTAAGTGAGGAGAAACATGGAATTCCAGACTCATTTATTAGGTGCACAAGTCTGTTAGACGAGCGAGAACCATGTACTGTTGTTAACACCAGTGCCCCTTACTTACTAACTTTATTTGAGGCTGCATAAAGTGCAATTTCTTCAACTGCTTTCCAGATATTTTTATTATATGTATTACATATATATATATGTATATATATATATATATATATACATATATATATATATAATAGCTGGGCTATTACAATTATTTTATTTAACAGGCAGTAAACAGCACTGAAAACATTAAGTACATCTAAGAGCTGTGCTCACTACCCATTTTGATTATAGGAAGTTAATTATTTCTGAAGGCAGTGCCATTGGAACTACTCTTAAAAGCGTTCAGGTGGAAACTTCTTTAATATTTTCCCATCCTGGGAGAATTACTAGCTCCTGTCACTATATTCATAGAGCATTCTGACCCTCTCTTAGGACATTTCTTTCACTATATTAAAATTATCCATTATATTGGTATCTGTCATCACTCCCACTCATTTCCTCACCCCTCCCCCACTGGAACAATAACATAAGAAACCACGTCTTACCTGTTTTTGTATTTCTAGTTCCTGATTAAAGACGTTCCAAAAGAATGATTGTAGAATGGATTGAATGCATAACTTCTTGAAACCTTTTAAAGCCAATTTAGGTAGCATAATTTACCAGAAAGATTACTGTCAAAACACCTGGGTTTTAATTCTAGCTTTACCAAATTCAATCCATGAGCTTGGGCAAGCCACTTAATATCTATGTTTCTCACTTCATTTACAAAACCGTGGACATAACTTGTTATGCTTTCTTCTTAAAGAGGACAGGATAAATGAACTAACCCCTAATGAATTATTATGAGATCTTCTGAATAAGGGCAACATAAAATTCTAAATTCCTCCTCCCTTTCATTTCTGCTTTATTTTCCTCAGCATATAATTATCTACCAAGGGGGAATTTAAAAGTTCCTTTGAGAAGAAATCATGAAACCAGAAATCAAAAGATCTCCAACAAAAGTTTTAGATTGTATAATTTAAAAATATCAAATTATTCAAAACAGGATAAATGGTGACTACAGGTGGATTTTTCATCTCTCAAAAAGGCTCTGAGTTCAGAGAGAGTTTACAGACACAATTATTTTACATACAATTATGAGCATCCAAATATAAAATGAATCCATAAACATTTTCCTTCTGGAGAATACACAGCTTGCTAAAAACTAAATGGGGAAAATAAATAAAAATAAAAGATTTTAAGAATATAAAAAGTCTTCCTAATAGAACATAGTCCATTTATTTTAGCTAAATTAAAAAAAATCTCCCTTGTAAAGTACATTGTGTTTAATTATTTTTGTTACATATGATTAACATCATCCTTACTTGGATACCATCATTCACCTTTCCACTCAGACAAGACTCAAAAATTCAAGTGTCCCCTAGAAGCTAAGTTCAAAATGACATTTCAGTATTAAAAGAGGCTCCCCGATTACCCATCTGTCCTCACAAGTGTGTTCAAGTACATAAAAAAAGAAACATGATATTGTCAATACGCCCAAGTTCTGAAGCACTATCATGCTGATCTGATCACGGTGTAGGTTTCTGCCTTAAGCTTGGCAGGAAACGTTTGATTTCTTTCTGCTTACTGAAGCCATTTTATCAGCATTGGCAGTATAAAATAACAAAATGGGGGCAGACAGCCCAATAGTTTAGGCCTTAAGCTTTTGTTTTTTTTTATTTTTTTTAACGTTTATTTATTTTTGAGACAGAGAGAGACAGAGCATGAACGGGGGAGGGGCAGAGAGAGAGGGAGACACAGAATCGGAAGCAGGCTCCAGGCTCTGAGCCATCAGCCCAGAGCCTGACGCGGGGCTTGAACTCACAGACTGCGAGATCGTGACCTGAGCTGAAGTCGGACGCTTAACCGACTGAGCCACCCAGGCGCCCCTAGGCCTTAAGCTTTTGTAACAGATCTGAGAGGTAAGATACGAGGAAAGACCTTTTAAGGTCATTTACTGATAGATAAAAAATGTCATTGTTAAGTTTCAATCTGACGACCAAATCACTTAGATACAGGTGTTAACCCTAAAATCGCTTACTTCTTTTAACCTAATTTTGTATCTCACTGCCCATTTTGAAATTTTCTTTTCTGAAAACTGTGGCTAGGAACCTAATAAACTAAAGCTATCAGTACATAAAGGTTTCAGGTTGGTTTGCATCAAAGAGAATGTTTTAGTACTGATGTAGTATAACAAGGCCCTGTGCTGCAAGTGGCCACTGACAGTTAAGAACTGGCACTGCCTGGGCACCTGGGCGGCTCAGCTGGTTAGGTGTTCGACTCTTGATTTCGGCTCAGGTCACGATCTCATGGAATTCAGCCACACATGAGGCTCTGCACTGACATTGCGGAGTCTGCTTGGGATTCTGTCTTTGCCCCCTCCCTGCCCACACTCTCCCTTTCTCTCAAAATAAATAAATGAATGAATGAATGAATGAATGAATGAATGAATAAATAAATAAGCAAGCAAGCATTAAAACAACAAACAAACAAACAAACAAACAAACACAACAACACAAAACCAAACCCTGGCACTGCCCAAAAGTAACACTGGTGTCCTAGAAGAATATTTCTTCTTCACAAGGTAATTTTTTTAATCTTAAAGTTTTTATATTAACTATGTATGCTATATTAGTATATACCATTGACTATTAGCTGCTAATTGCTTGTCTGGTACTGGCTATAAGTGGTATATTATATTGATTCTATCTTTGAGATGTGGTTTTATACATTTGTTAAAGGTAATTAAGAGAGCCCTCGAGCAGTAATACTACTGTGCAAAGCAATGGCTAAGAACTGAGGAATACTCTTCCATGACACGTGATCTAAAAAAGGCTATTGTTTAAGTATAAGGACCTCTAATTCTATCCAAAATGTAAACACAAACAAAATTTGGTTTATCTTGAATGATAAATTGTAATTCCTTACAAATTCTCCTGAGTATTGGTATAGAGATTTAATTCTCCAATAAAAGGATATGACTGGATATAAAATCAATGGACAGTCTAAAGATTTCTCTGTCAAAATTTTAAACTCACTACAGTCAAGCCAAAATTATCTGCATTTGGATAGTCTATGAATCATAAGCATTCTAAAGAACTGTTAGATAATAATACTGAATACCTCTTAATATTATAAAAACAAAATCACAAAAGGCATTAATAATTTCGTTTAAAGCTTTTTTTAAAGTTTATTTTGAGAGAGAGGGAGAGAGAAAGTGCATGTGTGTGAGTGCGGGAGGGACAGAGAGAGAATCCCAACTAGGCTCTTCTGCAATGTCAGCGTGAGCCTGATTCAGTGGGGCTCAAACTCACAAACCATGAGATCATGACTTGAGTCAAAATCAAGAGTCAGATGCTTAACTGACTAAGCCACCCAGGCGCCCCTAAAACTTCTGATATATTTGTTTTTATAGTAAGAAAATAGTCTAATAATATGAGCCAAGATGGTGAACTACAGCTTTTTTTTTTTTTTTTACTTTGCATACAACTTAATGTTTAAACATAGATTATCTAAAACAATAAATCATAGAGTCTTATATATTTCTTTATGGAACCATTAAAATTGTATTACAAATGTATTATGAAATCTAATAGTCTTATAAAACTTTTTCTCATATCCATTGAATTGACAGATATTCATTTTTCATCTACAAAAACTAGTGTGCTTAATATAATAGGTATTCTCTTTCCTTAGCATCTACATGTCCAGAAAGCTTAATTTTGTATACACATTTATTAAAAAATATGTATAAATATGTATAAATGTAAATGACAATAAAATAACCTTCTATTTAAAGTATGTTTTAGAGTAGATATAGATTCAGCTCAAACTATCAACACTAAAATAGTATGTAATAATTACTGTCTGTAACAATAAGACTGAGTGATTGAAAGTAATACAATCTAAACAATGTTAACACTTAAGTCTTTAAATATGGCATGATGATCTTTTTTGATTTCTATAGAATATATGATGGACAGGGATAAAATGGGGGACTCATATATATAGGAACATTTTTTTTTTTAAGGAAAAAACTACTTAAAAATTAACAATTAATAATATAACATTATAGTTACTAACTCAACAAATAACAAACAAGAAAACCAACTTCAATTCTATAACATGGCCATTTAATGATAGTAGGAGATGATAGAAGGGAATTCCAGAAAAAGATTAGAGAAAAAAAGTAATGAGAAATAAGGAAGAAGACAGAGAAATGGAGAGTGAGGGAAGGAGAGAGAGGGATGGGGGAAAGGGAGGAGAAACCAGAAAGATGATAAACAAGAGAAAGAAAAGAAAGAAAAATTTCTTTTAAATCTAACATTCACTTATTTTTTTTTTTAAATTTTTTTTTTTTAACGTTTTTATTTATTTTTGAGACAGAGAGAGACAGAGCATGAAGGGGGGAGGGGCAGAGAGAGAAGGAGACACAGAATCGGAAGCAGGCTCCAGGCTCTGAGCCATCAGCCCAGAGCCCGACGCGGGGCTCGAACTCACGGACCGCGAGATCGTGACCTGGCTGAAGCCGGACGCTTAACCGACTGCGCCACCCAGGCGCCCCTAACATTCACTTATTAAAGTGTTCACTATGTCTTCTTGAAAAAGACTCTTCCAGCTTGCCATTGACATTTAACTATAATTTTCTATTATTATTCAGCTCTAAAACAGGAGACTGACTGAAAAGTTGATGGATTAACAAAATGCTGCTCTTCTTGGCACCAAGGTTCACGCTATATCAATATCTCAAGTTGTAGTATAGTTTTAAAATAAAGGGAAATATTTTTACCTAAAAGAAGAAGGTAAAAATATTTCCCTTTATTTTAAAACTATACTACATTATACTATATAGTGTATATATATATACACACACACACATATATATATATATATACACACACATATAGTCTGCCTTCTGTTTTTTTGACCCATGCATAAATAATATATGTATTAGAAAAGTAACCTTATGTAACTAGAAATAAATTGATTATATTGATGATATGAAAGCAAAGGTACTTTTTCAAAAAAGTAGTCCTTATTCCATAAGTAAAACAGAAGTACCAAAATAGCCACTTAACTAACTAAACCATTACAGAATCACTCCATCAGAAACGATTTTATTGCTTTTCCTTGATTTCTCAAGATAAACAGTACACTTGCTGAGGGGCACATTTTTCCTTCTCAGTATAAGAGTTCTGAATTCTGTAAAACATTTGGTTCAGATAATCAAGTGGCTATATTTAAGTTTCACAATAAGACTTTTTTCATAGGCTTTAACTAAGACAGCTGTGCCCTGATTATCTGATTAAATTAAAAAGTTAAACATCTTAGCTTTTTAATCTATTATCAATTAGAATGTTTTATTAGAATATATTTAAGCAATATTTACATTTACTTTGCACAGCCCCAAGATTTAAGACAATAAAATGCTTCACCTATAAAATATTTTTCATGTTTAGATTATCATAATTGTCAATACTGCTTGAGAAATAGAGAACAAAGATAATCAGCAAAAACAAAAGTTCATTTCATAAATAAGCCAAGCTTGAAATTTAACACAAAAATAAATTTTCATGTAAAAATTAATTTTTTCTGCTTTCATTTTACACGTTTGGGATTTGTAATCATTTTCTTAAAAAAGTGATTATATAGGACCCATAATTATCTAATGCTGTTTGTAACAGCAAAACCACTTTTCATTAGTTTTTATGTACTAAGTATCTTATAACCTAAAACAGTATTTGATAACTGCAAGTCATAAAATTAGTTGGTAATGAAATTGACTTAGGGGGTTGTGATTCCGATTAAAATAAGAAATAGAATAGAAAACAGTGTAGTAAGGGCGCCTGGCTGGTTGGGAGAGGGTGGGACTCTTGATCTCAGGGTTGTGAGTTCAAGTCCCAGTTTGGGTGTAGAGATTACTTAAAAAAATAAAATTAAATCTTAAAAAAAAAAAAGAAACAAAATAGAGTGCAGTAAAAGTAATGTTGCTTTCTGAAACTTTGTTTCAATAGTGTCCATGTGCTTATTTCACCTTGCTTTAAAATGCATTTTTGGGGCTCCTGGGTGGCTCAGTTGGTTAAGCATCCGACTCTTGGTTTTGATTCAGGTCTTGATCTCACAGTTTATGCATTTGAACCCTGCATGGGCTCGGCTGACATCACGGAGCTTGGAATTCTCTCTCTCCCTCTCTCTCTCTCTGCCTCTCCCCTGCTCTCTCATGCTCTCTCTCTCAAAAAAAATTTATTTTTAACATAAAATTCCATGATAAAGTAAATAAATTATATTATTGCTATAATAACAATATTGGAAAGGAAATGATTTACTATGGGAGTCCTGGCTGTCTTAGTAATGTTTTCTGCATAATTTTAAAGGATTTATATATTAATATAGTTACTGTTCCTGTTGGTTCCCTGCCTCCACTTTGCATACTTATATTCTTTTCTGTTTTTTTTAAATGTTTATTTAATTTTGAGAGAAAGAGAGGGGGCCACCCAGGCGCCCCTGCATACATGTATTCTAATTATGGTCACAATTATCAGATTTCCAAGTCAGGTAAATATGATTTCATAAAAGAAACAATGAAATAAGGTTAAAGCTCAAAAGTTTCCCATTAATATATTCTTACCTGTTGGTAATCCTTTTCCTCTCAATCGGTCTCGAATAGCCTGGCTTCGATCAGGCTTTTGTTCACTGTTATGGGAAAGTTGATCCGTCTGTACACAGATAATCAAAAATCAAGTTTGACAAAACAACCTGCCTTTTGTTTTCATGGTAATTGTCTACAGAATGACATTAGTTGGACAATTTTTGGAGTAAAACATTAACTAAAGACACTCAACACTTACTATTGTTAATTTGTATTCCTTCAACAGGATTTATGTAGCTCAGTTCTGGCCAATTACTCTTCAGGAAATGAAAGGCAAGGCAGAGTTATAGAAGAAAGCCAAACTGAAGTAGTTAAAATGAATTCCATCTGAAAACAGTAAACTTGAAGAGTTTTTTTTTTTTTCCTGATAATTACATTACTCTCTCAAGTTAGATTATAATTTTAAAATCATATTAATTCTGGTACAATAAATTTTCTCCTGATTTAACTATGCATTGAGGGTAATGACTTAAATTATTTTCAAAAATAATTTATCAGATTTTTCCTGCCAGAAATTACATTTGAGAAATGCTTTAAACTAAATGACATATTGAGGGATGACAATTAAATTTAAATCAATGCTCTTTTAAATCTCCTTAATAATAAAATGTTTAAGTAGTCTTAAGCTTTAATAACTTTACCTAAGGGTACTCCTTTGAAATAAAGCAGGTTATTTTTTTCCTCCCTGGCTCCTTGAAGCTCGGTTGCCATCATGAACGACACAGTTAGCTATCCGGACTGGGAAGTTCATAACCAACCGAGTACTTGAGCGGAAACAAATGGTTATTGATGTTCTTCATCCCCAAAAGGTGATAGTACCTAAGAAATTTGGGAAAAACTACCCAAAATATACAAGACGACACCAGACACCATCTTTGTATTTGGATTCAGAACTCATTCGGGTGGTGGTAAGACAACTGGCTTTGGCATGATTTAGGATTCCTTGGATTATGCAAAGAAAAGTGAACCCAAACAAAGAGATGGCCTGTTTGAGAAGACAAAGACCTCAAGAAAACAGTGAAAGGAACACAAGAACAGAATGAAGAAAGTCAAGACGACAGTGCAAAAGCCAATTACTGGTGTTGACAAAAAGAAATGAAGTATCTAGCAGTGAGCAGGAGACTGGACAACAGAAGGAATAAAAAGATTCTGCAGTGACTGTGGTGATTGTGCAGATTTCTCATGAGAAGATTAATAAAGTAAGAACTTTAAAAAATTGATAAAATAAAATAAAGCCTATCATAGGGGAGATGGGTGGGCAGATGGGTGAAATAGGTAAAGGGGATTAAGAGTACACTTATCATGATGAGCAACTGAGCACTGAGTAATGATGTATAGAATTGTTGAATCACTATATTGTATACCTGAAACTAATATAACACTGTATGTTAACTATACTGGAATTAAAATTAAAAAAAAATAAATTAAAAATGTATTGGTGGGAAAAAAAGCACATTATCTTTAAAAAATAAATAAAAGTGTATCAACTTAGATCAAATTCCACATGATTAGGGATGAAAAATTAGAACACTAGGTTTATTTAGATGATCAATTAGAGTAAAAACTCCAAGAAAAAGGAGAGATAATGATGAAGAGAAATTATTTAAATCTGGCACCAGGGGAATGCATACATACTTGTTTACACACATACAAACACACATATTTTAATATTGCTCCATTAGTGAAATCTGTTTGCATATGGATTATAAATCCAGGGGCACCTGGATGGCTCAGTCCGTTAAGCATCTGACTTCAGCTCAGGTCATGATCTCATGGTTCATGACTTCAAGCCCGGGTCAGGCTCTGTGCTGACAGCTCAGAGCCTGGAGCCTGCTTCAGGTTCTGTGTCTCCCTCTCTCTCTCTCTGCCCCTCCCTTGCTCTCTCTCTCTCTCTCTCTCTCTCAAAAATAAGTAAACATTAAAAAACAAAACAGAACAAAACGGTAGCTGTTGGGAGTTCTGTCCAGTGATACTAGCAAGAGCAATGGAACGATGACTGGAACGTTGTTATTTCTTCTTAGTAGAAATTTGCCTCTGGAAAGGCAGGCTCCCTATATATGAACTCTAATTGACCCTTCTATTCTTCTCTCCTACTAACCAATCCCACAACACTCCCCATACAGACTTAATACTGTTCCTCAAACATACCCTGTTCTTTCCTACTTCAGAGCATTTATCTAGGTTTACTTCCCTCTGCCTAGATTACTTTCTATCTAGACTTTTGGATCTAGTTCAAAGTGCTATTTTTCAATGCAGTCATAATTTGTATCCTTTCCCCTCAAACCTTCAAAATGCTTTTAAAATTCTTCCTGTGTTGCTTTCCATACCATTCTCTGCATTTTATAATTAAGCAAATGGTCTTTAAATAAGAGCTCTTAGAAGGTAGAACAAACATTTTATTCGAATTTATATATATCTGCAGTATCTAGCACGTTTCATATGTAGATGAGCAATATATAGTTACTGCAATAAACTGACCTAAATACTAAATGTAAAGAGATAGACATCTTTTATCTAACATGGGCAACTATTAGAAGGATAATAGAATTTCATGGAGGAATATTTCTTCATGGAAAGGGGAAGAAAAAGTATTTTCAACAATTTTACTATATCAAAAAAATAGCAAGACAAGTCTTAGAGGAGGTGTGGTATAACAGAAAGATCCCTGGACTAATAGGAAACATATACCCCATAAGCTGTGTGAGTCTCAATTTCCTTCTTTATAAAGTAAGTTAGTACAGATCAATATTTCTCAAAGGGAGCTTTACAGAACATTAGTATTATGGGAAAAATCTATAAAAAAAAAAAAAAGACACAAATAAGTTTGGGAAATGTTTCACCTACATGTAGGCATATCATTCTTGAAAGTAATACAGTCTAGTGTATTAAAGGTTCTGAGAAGTTTTGCAGTGAAAATATATTCTAATTTCTCTTAAATATTAGATTTTCCTCGAAATTATTTGATCACAAAGGAATTTTTATTAATCTAATTAAAAAATAGTTGTTTATTTATTTTGAGAGCGAGAGAGAGAGACAGCACAAGTTGGGGAGGGACAGAGAGAGAAGGAGAGAATTCCAAGCAGGTTCCACACTGTCAGTGCAGAGTCCGATGTGGAGCTCAGTGCCACTAATCCTAAGATCAAGACCTAGCCAATATCAAGAGTCAGATGCTTAACTGACTGAGCCACGCAGGCATCCCCACACAGGAATTTTTAAAAACAAAACTATATTTGAAAATATTTGGGAAACTTTAGTCTGGATAGAGGGCTTTCATAGATTTTTAGTAGTTTTACCTTTGTTTGTTTGTTTTTTTAAGTCACATGCAGGAATATAAACAAATAAATCAATTAAAATTGGAGGCAGCTCTAGTTAAGGAGGGGAAATCAGCAGCCAAGAATCGCATTCACTCAGCCTCTACTACCTGTATTCCTTTCAGTACAGAAGTACCAAGGCTGCATGGGGTACAGTTTACAAACCATTTGCCCGGAAGAATCTATGAGCCTGTTTCTTGTTAACTGGCAAACTGCATGGAATTTGGATATACTCCTGCCAGCCATACAACATCCTGGTTAAGATGACAGAGCTGAACTCCTAGGGACGAAGTAAGAAGCCATCAAGAACACTGTGTGACAGTAGCAAATTGTGGTCCACACGAAAGAGAAGGACTTCACTTGAAAGGGTAAGAGCAGATGAAGTTTGTATCTAAACAGATATCAGAAACCAAGGGAAACTAGGCAAATGGGATAGAATGTAGCTCAAGAAACGCAGAGGTGGGACGATAAATACCGTGTGTGTTATTTTGGGGATTCTTCACATCTGAGACAAGAGAGAGAATGGGAGAGTCCAGGTCTTGGGGCAATCTAGCAGAGATACAAGCATGTATCACCCCTGCCCATCAGGTGACAGTGTCCCCAGAGGGTGGAGAGGATTTCAGGAATAGCCTTGTCCAGACAAGTAAGCGGCCAAGAAAGAGGTTACAGAGCAACAGAAAGTGCGTTATTAATGTGAAAACCCATTTTGTATGTCAGTGCATTTTTCATAATAGACAGAACCACTTGCTGAGGATGTAAGAAAGGACGAAGAGCAGATGATTTCAGCTCTAACATGCTGTGACTCTATAGTACTTGTTGGAATACAGTTCTAAAAAAAAAAGACTAATTCTTATGAAATCTAGGAGACTAAGTCATTGACTGGGTTTCTAAATTTTAAGTGCCATCTCAAATAAACCATTGACATTAGAACAAGAAATTTACTCTCCTGTCCTCATCTTCATTGAGAAAATGCTACCAATAGTATCTTTAAAGAAAATCCTGTGATACTCTGCTAAATTTTAAAATATGACTATCTGCATCAGTCGGAACTGTGGCTTACCCCAGAAAGATTTCCCAGAACCAGTTTGACCAACTGTTTCACGTAGGAAAATGAAGGTGCACAGTTGCTATTCCTAATGTGGGCGCTGCAAGCATCCAGGACAGTCCGGACAGAAACTCGAGCATATATAACATCTTCGCACATTCCAAGCAGTATGCTGTTGAGGTGATCTCCAAGCTTGATAGGCTAATGTAAAGAAAGAAAAGGCACTTTCAGAAGTGTGGGTAAATCTTATCTAACAAACAAGCCATTTCAGGAGTCATAGGAACCACACCAAACACATTTCAAATACTCGGAAGAAATGAGCTCCTTATCTAGCAGTATGTACATTTTAGTGTATTTTATCTTTTCATAATCCAAAAAATTAGCAGAAGATGGTTAACACACATCTCCCAAGACAGGAAGTATTACAGAAAAACAGTTTTTTTGGGGTAGGGGGGCTAGGGGGGTAGGGTATAATAAAGAAATGGAATTCCTAGGTCATTCAAATATTTTGGTAAGCAGTTATGTGAGTGTGTGTGTACATTTTGGGTGAATAAATGATTTCCTAACAATTGATAAAATGTAACATATTCATTATATATTAAATATAATTTGATACTCTCATGATAACTTAGATTTCAAATACTGCAATGACTCAAGTCATTTGAATATCAGTTCTCATTATGCTGGTGAATCAGAGAAACTGGAATGTAAGATTTTTTAATTAGTTGACATGATTTGTAGAACATTATATCCACATATCCAATAAGCATACAAAAAATGCAAATTAAAACTACAAAAAGAAGCCACTACATGACTAAACAGAATGGGTAAAAAGAAGACTGATAATATTGATAAGGAGAAAAGCACTGTTGGTGGGAGTTTAAACTGGTACATCCACTTTGGTTGAAACATGCTTTCCCTGTAACCCTTCCTTTCTGCTTCTCATCCGTTTGTATATTATGTCATCCTTTAGATCTCACCTTAGATGCAGTGTCCTTTAATAAACACATCCTAACCCTCTAAATCTAGTTAAAGGCTCTGACTCTGGTGTTCCATGGCACCCTCCAGTTCCCTACCACAGCATTCACGCATTGTTACAACTGGTTATTTAATGCCTGGACTCATGGATATACTCCACAGGCACGGGCCATTCTATTCCTAGTATCTAGTACAGTGTCTGACACAAGACGGGGCTTCAACTTTTGAAATGATATTGAATACTTGCAAAATGACTATGATTTCTGATAGCAAAATACTAGTGAAAGTTTATATACTTCTTCTCCAATTTATACATTATTGATACTGACTTAATTTTCAGTTATCTGAAGAGTATAAAGTGTTAGTCATAGGCTGTGATCACATTTTGCACGTATGTTAGGTTGTATATGATACCAATATATCCAGTAATAATTTAACTTTTTCACTTCTATTTATCAAGTTGAAACTGAGGGTTTTTCATGATACAAAATGAGACTGAACCAAGTTGAAGACATCATCCATCTTTCACGGATCTTAGGATATCTGGATTTTAGAATAAAAGCCTAAAAAGCCTGTTACTTCTTAATTTAATTAAAACAAACTCTTACACCTAGTTATTTTTCTTTTCGACTTCTAAATGCCTAAAATAAAACCTAATTATGTATGTTATATCTTTGCTCTGATGAAATATAGTTATCTTTTTTTTTTTTTTTTTTTTTTTTTAAGTAGGCTTCATGCCCAGCATGGAGCCCAATGCAGACATCAGTGCAGGACTTGAACTCATGACCTGGGGATTAAGACCTGAGCTGAGATCAAAAGTCACATGCTAAATTCACTGAGCCACCTAGATAGTCTGAAATAAGTTATTTTTATAGTTTCAGTTACTATTTGTTATTATGTTTATATTGGGTCTTTAGGAATCAGTTATTTTAGAAAATAAGGACTAGAAACAGCACAATGATCATTGGAGCCTAAGACTTCAGAAAGTGTTGCTTTAATAATGGTGTTTTCTGCCATAGGCTTAGCGGAGTATTGTCCCTTTTGAAGGGACAAGAAAAAAAAAAGTAATGAAGAATATACTTTGAGATCTATTATTCCTATGCTTCTGCATCAAAAAAGGTTATCACTTTAGTTCAAGAATGAAATCATCAACATCTACAACCATTCTTATAAGTCATTAAATTAGAAGAAATTATGTGGACTTGCTGTAATTTTTGAAGAGGCCACTACATTTCACAGACTAAATTGTTGAAACCTGGGTAGCAACTGATATAATTCCAAGAACATTCTGAGAATAATAATGTCTTTAGAATTTTATTATTTCCTTCTGAGAGTATGACATTATTAATGGAACAGCATAGAAATGCTGGTATGCCTGATAATATGCTGTAGAACATATATAAATACAGGGAAGAACTTTCTAAAAAGGGTGAAGTTGTACAGATGTGACAATTTGACTTACTTGGCTCTGAGGCACTTCATGATCAGCTCCCCAATACAATGTCATTCCAAGAGAATAAATATGGATCTAGGAATAGAATTTTAAAAATCATATTATGGTAAAATAAAATTTAAAACTTTAGCAAGTACTAAAAAAATTAGCAAGTACTATATATTCATGACTTTTTGTCCCAGATAAAGTATAACATATGATTTGAGAAATTAATCATTTCATACTTTGCATAAACGTATGTGAGAACTTAAAATAGAAAATAAGACTAGAAATGATCAGAACAAATTTCCCCCTTTATTTCCTAGCCTATCATCTGTCAATAATTTTATTAGTTCTTATTTATTTTAAAGTTTCTTTATGTAAACTCACACTAATACTGCATATTTTTTTTTAAATAAAAGGTGAAAGATTTATTAGATCTGAAGAGAAACCTGAGTATTCTTTCTTTTTAAAACTAAATAATCTCTATGACTAAGGTGGGGCTCAAATTCCTGAATCCAAGATCAAGAGTCACATGCTCTACAGACTGAGCCAGCCAGGCACCCCACAGATACATCTTTTAACTTTTCCCCTTTTATAAAATGTCAGAAACTTTAAAATTACTCTGCACTTGCGTTTTTAATTTAACAAGAGATATAGGTGATGTCATTTTGTACATGCAGGTATTTCTCTTGACTTGGTTCTCAGAGATTATGAATAAAAGAGTAAATCATCTGTAATTTTGATACACATTGTTAAATTCTCCTACAAAGAAGTTGTAGTATTTTGCACTTCTACCAGCAACATATAAGAGATTTTTTTTCACAAAATTTTTTTTTGTCTATAGTATGTGCTACAAAGATCTAGATTTTTGCCAATCTGAAACGGGAAAAAAAATCTCACTGAAATTTTTTTTTTAATTGAAATTTTGATTAGCATTTTTCTTACTAAGAATGGATGGGGTGGTAGATGGAGGAAGACGTTGGGTGAAAAAAGATTTTACTTGCATTGTTTGTTTGCTCCTTAAAGATTAAAAAAATAACAACACATTTTTTTTGCTGATACAAGTGATCCAACAGGGAAAACTGGAAGTGCAGGAGACAGCAAGGTTGCTGGGATAGCACTGTTGAGTAAGTGGGAGAGGGTGGAAGGTACAGCACCAGGGAAGGAGTTGGCGGGACAGAGAAGCACAGGGTGGCTCAATTGTAGTAAGGAGGCAGAGAATGTGGGAATTTAGCTGAGTAATCTGGTAGTGAGATCCTGGGAAAAGTTTCTTCTGACTGCTTCTACTTCTTTCCTGTGAGACAGGAAGCGGGATGAAAGTGAGGACAGTTAATCCTATAAGTAATCATTTCCCATTTTTTCCTCCTGTGAAGAAACTCAGAGCTAAATTTTTAGCCCATCTCTATCAATACTGTGTAATCTTACTATGTGTATTTAAAAAAAAATTTTTTTAGCGTTTATTCATTTTTGAGAGACAGAGAGGGACACAGTGTGAGCAGTGGAGGGTCAGAGAGAGAGGGAGACACAGAATGCAAAGCAGGCTCCAGGCTCTGAGCTGTCAGCACAGAGCCCGACGTGGGGCTCAAAGCCAAGAACCATGAGATCATGACCTGAGCCGAAGTCAGGTGCTTAACTGACTGGGCCACCCAGGTGCCCTTTACTATGTGTATTTTTTTTCACCAATCTTATTCCAACATCATCTTATTTTCTTGTCTTTATTTTCACTTTGCTCTTATTTTCTCATTTTTATTTTTTAATTCTGGAAACTGTGTCAAATCCTCTTTAGAAATAGGTGGGGTATGCACAAACAAAACTGGCTCTTTATAGCCTCACAGCACTTTAACCTACTCTAACTTTGCCTCCTAATTTATTCCAAATCACAGATTAGAAAAGTTGTTCCTCTTTTCAAATATTTTCATAGCTCCCATCTTAAAAAAAAAAATCCCAATTTTTTATAATGATAAACAAGAGTCAGTCTGACTTGCCTCCACTTCCATTTTCTAGACAGATTTATAAGTTTTCCTCTGTAATACTCCTCTACCGATTACAACCTAAAACTTCAGCACTACGAAATAATTTTCTCTTGGCAAAATAAAACCTTCTCTCAATTTTTCTTGAGCAGTTCTTTCTACTAAGAATTTTTTTCCATCTGTCAATAAAATTCCTACATATTACTGATGGTCGAGAGATGTATGCCATATAAATTTTCCCAAACAGGATAAAGCATTCTCTCTTTCACGTACAGATATATTTCATTCGCATCTCTAATAAAAGAGTTAACTAATACTGCCTATAATATAATTAAGATGTGTCCATGTTTGTCTTCCTGGAGGAAGTGTTTTTTACATAGCTTAGTATATCTCTCAACTACTAACACAGAACTTGTACACAGTAGATATTCAATTCATGCCTGCTGGACTTAAATGTACATTAAGTTTAAGATAGCATAGTGCAGGCTATTGGCATATTTCAGTTTCGGTTTCTTTTCAAAGAACCTCATATGTGAATCCCACATATATGAAAAATACTTCATGGCTTTAGCATAAAAAACTAGTTACATATTCAAATATATTTCTTTTAACACGTTAATATTGATTTGTGATTCTGAGATAGTGCTCTAAGATTCTTTATTATATTTACTTCTCAATATGCCAAATGAGTTACTATATATTAATTTTTATAAATGACTATATAAAGTTAGTAGCACAATTATTAAAATTAGGTTATAAAACTGTATACCTGCTGATCATCTATGTATATATTATAATGATTGATTTTATGTATCAACCTGACTGGACCACAGGATGCCTAGATAGTATTTTGGGAATTTTTGTGAGAGTTTTTTGGATAATATGAACACATAATTAAGTAGACTGAGTAAAGTAGATTGCTCTTCTATTGTGGGTAGGCCTCATCCAATCATCTGAAGGCTGAATAGAATAAAATGGTTTACCCGTTCCTGAGGAATAGAAAATATCTTTCTGTGAGACCGTCTTTGAACCAGGACATAAGCTTTAAAAAAAAATTTTTTTTTAATGTTTATTTATTTTGAGTGACAGAGAGAGTGAGAGCAAGAAAGTGTACATGAGTGGGGGAGGGGCAGAGAGAGAGAGGGAGAGAGAGAATCCCAAGCAGGCTCTGGCTGTCAGCAGAGAGCCTGACATGGGGCTCGATCCCAGAAATCGTGAGATCATGACCTGAGTGGAAATCAAGAATTGGATGCTTAACCAACTGAGCCACCCAGGTGCCCAGCTTTTTTCTTGCCTTTGGACTTGAACATCAGCTCTTCTGGGTCTCAGGCCTGCTGGCTTTCAGACTGGAACTTACCATCAGTTATCCTAGTTTTCAGGCCTTTGGCATTGGAAAGGACAAGGATGGCTAGGCTTGGGAACTGGACTTAAGAAATTTAGGCAATTAAGTGGATATGTGAAAAGGGAAGAGTCAGAGATAAAGATACAAAGAAAACGTGCATGGACAGGAGGGCACTTGAGTGAGCTAGTTAATATAACTGATGGGGAACAAAAATGTGTTTTTATCTTTACAGTTAGCTATAATGGGCTGGAATGTAAACTCTATCAGTGGAAAGACTTTGTCCTATTCACTACTCTATCCCAGGACCTTGAATAACACTTGACATATAATAGAGATAGATAATATTTAGTGGGTGCTTACTCTGTGCTGAGTACTGTTCTAAGTACTATTTTATTTAACTTTTTAATAACACTATGAAGCAAGTAATATCATCGTCTCTTTATATATAAGTCACTTGAGGCACAGAATAGTAAGCAAGTTGCATGTGGTCACACATCTTTCAAGTGACAAAGCCAGAAATTTTACTCAGAACCCACATTTGATAAATATTTGTTGAAAAACAAAATGGGATCATAATGAAACAGTCATCACTGAGAAGGCTCAAAGAATACCCTCTACCTCTACATCCATTCTGTAAAGAGGAGCTGGAAAGTCTTCAAAGCTTTGGCTCACTGACCATAAGACACTGGGTAAGATACTACAGTCTGATATGCAGATCCCTCCCACCCAGTGATCTCTCTGAAGAAATAAGAACTGTTTTATATGTGCTACATAGCTCCTTTTAGCAAAACCCCTTGAGATTTTGTGGCTCTCTATTTAATAGCAATAAAGCATAAATATCTTTGGGTGAAAAAAAAAATCCTTAATTGTTTCTGCTCACTCAACAAATTCTGAGCATCTCCTAAGAGGCAGATATGGAGTGCAGCAATGGTTCTCCAACTTTATCACAGATCAGAATCATCTGCTAAAACACAGATAAGGGTCCTACCTCTGTAATCTCTGATTTAGTAGATTTGGTGTGGGGTCTGAAAACTTGCTTTTCTTTTTAAAAAAATTTTTTTAAAGAATGTTTTATTTATTTTTGAGCATGAGAGTGTGAGTGGGGGAGAGACAGAGAGGGAGAGGGGAACAGAAGATCTACAGCGGGCTCTGTGCTGATAGCAGCAAGACTGATGCGGGGCTCAAACTCACAAACTGTGAGAGTATGACCCGAGCCGATGTCTGTTGCTCAACCAACTGAGACACTCAGGTGTCCCTGAAAACTTGCTTTTCTAACAAGTTCCCATATGATGCTGATGCTGATGGCTGGGAGACAACACTTTGAGAACCACCAGCATAGAGCAGAGGCGATAATAATGAGTATTATAATAATGAGACAGGGTCCCTTCCATCTCAAACCTTCTATTTCAGTAACCAAGACAAGATAATGTGGTGTACAAGAGACTACAATTAGTGTAAGAGAAAACTTTAGATTTACAGGAAAAGTTAGCCAGACAATGAGGAGATGAGGCAAGAGCTGAGATGATGTGAAAGAGTATTCGAGGCTGGAAGAAAGGAATGTGCAAAGACTAAGAAGAAAGAAAGCACTTAGCACATCCAAGACACTGAAGTAAATCCAGAATGGTTGAGGCATAAAGCTTGAGATAAAGACTGCTCAGAGAGAAGGCTGGTGCAGTGTACCCTCAAAGACCATGGTAAGGAGTCTAAAGTTTCTTCAAGTGAAATGCAGATCTAAATATTTTTTTAATGTTTATTTATTTTTGAGATGGAGACAGAGAGAGAGAGAGAGAGAGAGAGGCAGAAAGAAAGGGAGAGAGGATCCAAAGCGGGCTCTGCACTGACAGCAGAGAGCCCAATGTAGGGCTCGAACCCACGAACTGCAAGATCATGACCTGAGCCAAAGTTGGATGCCTAACCGACTGAGCCACTCAGGCGCCCCAAGAATCTGAATAATTTTAAGCAGCAAAGGGACAATATCAAATATGATTTTTCAAAAATGCACTGGCTAGTTTAAAGAATGAACTGGCCAGGGGCAAGACTGGAGGCAGGGAGATTATTAGAAAGTATTTGCAGCACTGGTCATTCATGATGGACCGGACAAAGTAGAGGCACTGAGGACTAATAGAAATAGATGGATGTGAGAGACACTGAAGAATTAGAATCAATAGGAATTAATCACTGACTAGATTTAGGAACGAGGGCCTGAAGTGAATGAAAAGTTAAGAATGACATCTTAAGAGTCTTTCTTGCAAACTGGGGAAATGATGGCCTATTTATTTACAGGGAGCACACAAAAGAGGAGAAAGCTTCCAGTGTGTGAAAAGATATTTAGTTTCAGATCTAGTGAATCTGAGATGCTTGTGGGACATTCTGGTGAATATATCTAACATGTGGCTATATATTTAAATTAAAGAGCTTTGTGTTAAAGATATATAAACTTGAGGGGTGCCTGGGTGGCTCAGTTGGTTGGGTGTTTGATATTGGCTCGGGTCATGATCTTGCGGTCTGTGGGTTCAAGACCTGCATCAGGCTCTATGCTGACAGCTCAGAACCTGGAGCCTGCTTCAGATTCTGTGTCTCCCTCTCTCTCTGCCCCTCCCCTGCTCATGCTCTGTCTCTGAAAAAATGAATAAGCATTAAAAAAAACAAAAGATACATAAGTTTGGGAGCTAGCAGCAGATAGTCATGGATGTTTAGCCTTTAAAAAAGAGGAAACCAATTTGACAATAAATTTCATATAAAAAAATAAATAAAAATAAACAAGAATCTGATAAAAGCCAAGAGCCCTCTATCCAGAAAAATACATGTAATCATATTTTCTTGGCATATAATTAAAAAAATTTTAATGGCCTCCTGAATCCATTCCTTTGACTTTGAAGGGTATCATGGGTTAGGATCCCAATATATAAAACAATTGTAAAAATTTACTTGGTCATAACTCTTCTTTTCTTTCTGTACTTCCTGGGAGGGGGTACCTCCCCCCCGCCCCCAATTATTTTGAAATCTCAAATCAGCAGGTTGGCATTTTCTAGTTTTAAAATTAACCTGTTCCCCTCACCCATTACCTTCTACATCTCACCACACTTTAGATATTTGAGAAGTACATTCAGCTAGTTTCTGATATATACTACTATCTTAACCTATCTGACAACTTAGTTTACTCTAAGCTATTGTAGGGCTTGAAACATTAGTTTATATACACTACAGACCATGAGTATCTGGAGGAGACCCACTCATTATAGACTGGCCTCAGGAATCTGCTGAAATGGGATATTTCAGGGTCTATTTTGGTCTCCTGTGTCTCTCTTTCATGGTTTAAGTTTCCATCATAAGAATTATTCAAGTATATAAGACCCTATATACTAAAAGACTAATATGATGAAACTATATTACCTGACAAGAGTACCACATAATGCCATTAGCTCTGAATAACATATTATCAGAGATTAGTTTATTAGCTAGTGGGACATGGTATATTGAGGTGATGATACTTTATTTATTTTTTTTTTCAGAGAATTTTTTTTTTATTTAATATATGAAATCTATTGTCAAATTGGTTTCCATACAACACCCAGTGCTCATCCCAAAAGGTGCCCTCCTCAATACCCATCACCCACCCTCCCCTCCCTCCCACCCCCCATCAACCCTCAGTTTGTTCTCAGTTTTTAACAGTCTCTTATGCTTTGGCTCTCTCCCACTCTAACCTCTTTTTTTTTTTTTTTTTCTTCCCCTCCCCCATGGGTTTCTGTTAAGTTTCTCAGGATCCACATAAGAGTGAAACCATATGGTATCTGTGTTTCTCTGTATGGCTTATTTCACTTAGCAGAGGTGATGATACTTTAAAAAGAACTAAATTTAGGGGCGCCTGGGTGGCTCAGTCGGTTGAGCGTCCGACTTCGGCTCAGGTCATGATCTCACACTCCGTGAGTTCGAGACCCGCGCCGGGCTCTGTGCTGACAGGTCAGAGCCTGGAGCCCGCTTCCGATTCTGTGTCTCCCTCTGTCTCTGCCCCTCCCCCGCTCATGCTCTGTCTCTCTCTGCCTCAAAAATAAATAAAAACAGTAAAAAAAAAAAAATTAAAAAAAATAAAAAGAACTAAATTTGTATAGAGCTCTGTACCTATCACAACCATAGCATTTGACTCTTTAAAAAAATTGTGGTACAAAATATAACATTAAATTTACCATTTTAATCATTTTTTTTTCCATTTTAATCATTTTTAAGTGTACAGTTCAGCAGTGTTAGCATATTCACTTTGTTGTATACCAGATCTCTCAAAGTTTTTTATCTTGCAAAACTGAAACTCTGTATATACTAAACATAAATTCCTCCTTCAGCCACTCACCAGCCTTGGGTAACTACATTTGTACTTTCTGTTTCTAAGGTTTCACTAGTTTATATATGTAACATGAGTATAATCAGAGAGTCTTTGTCTTTTTGTGATTGGCTTATTTGTTTAGCATAATGTCCAAAGGGTCACCCATGTTGCAGCATGTGACAGGATTTCCTTCTTTTTAAAGGCTGCATAATACTCCATTGGATGTATATGCCACATTTTTTTTTTTTAATATTCATCTTTGAGAGAGAGACAGAGCGTGAGTGGTGGAGGGAAAGAGACAGGGGGAGACATGGAATCTGAAGCAGGCTCCAGGCTCTGAGCTGTCAGCAGAATCCGATGTGGGTCTTGAACTCATGAACCACAAGATCATGACCTGAATCGAAGATGGATGCTTAAACGACTGAGTTACCCCGCCACATTTACCCGTGCCACATTTTCTTTATCCATTCATCCATCAATGGACATTTGAGTTGCTTCAACTTCTTGGGTATTAAGAATACAGCTGCAATAAACATGTATATGCAAATATCTCTTCAAGATCTTGCTTTGAATTCTTTTGGATATGTACCAAGAGGTGAGATTATTGGATTACACAGTAATCACACAGGAAACTCTGTACTATTTTCCATATTGGTTGCATCATTTTACATTCCTAAAAACAGTGCACAAAGCTTCCAATTTCTCTGCATCCTTGATTAACACTATTTTCTGTTCTTTTGATAGTTGCCATCCTAGTAGGTGTGAGGTAGACATCTCCACAACCCCAGTATTTAAAGTTTTCAATCTAATTGTGTTACTGCATATTGGACTCTGGTACTAGACAGTCCTGGAGTTTCTTCTTTAGTGATCTGCATAGTGCCTGTCATATAATAAGTATACTTATCAAATTTATGGGTGAATGAATAAACAAAGGAGAAGGAGGGGAGAAAGGATGCATTAATAAGATTTAATATGGAGTAAGTATAGTATAATGGGGGTAAAGATATTCGGTCTTTTTTTTTTCTTAAGATTTAATTAATTAATTAATTAATTTTTAATGTTTATTTATTTTGAGAGAGAGAGTAAGAGCATGTGCATGGGCAGGGGGAGGGGCAGAGACAGAGAAGAGAGAGAATTCCAAGCAAGTTCTGTGCTGTCAGTGCAGAGCTCAATGCTGGCTCAATCCCACAAACTGTGAGATCATGACCTGAGCTGAAATCAAGATTTGGATGCTTAACCTACTGAGCCATCCAGGCACTCCTAAAGATTTTATTTTTAAGTAATCTCTACCAAATGTGGGGCTCGATCAAAAGTCACACAGTCCACCAACTGAGCCAGCCAGGCGCCCCTGGTCTTTTTTCACAAGTTCAGTTGAGGCTTCTGCTAAGGTTAGAGAAGCAAATTTCCAGTATTGTTCTTATAAAGATGACCCTTGATTTTCAAGAAGAACAGAGATGATAGGGGCCACAATTCCTGATATTTAGATTACAAATTAGTGGCAATAAACACTTAAACTAAGATGCCTTTAGTTTATCAGGGATATAGTACAAATCCCTGGAGTATATCAATATTCTTTTTTTTTTTTTTTAATTTTTTTCAACGTTTTTTTATTTATTTTTGGGACAGAGAGAGACAGAGCATGAACGGGGGAGGGGCAGAGAGAGAGGGAGACACAGAATCAGAAACAGGCTCCAGGCTCCGAGCCATCAGCCCAGAGCCTGACGTGGGGCTCGAACTCACGGACCACGAGATCGTGACCTGGCTGAAGTCGGACGCTCAACCGACTGCGCCACCCAGGCGCCCCTCAATATTCTTGAAGACAAATCACAACAAGAATTTGTCTCAGGTTCCAATCCCATCAAATTGATTTCAAAAGAACTGCCAAATTAAGCACAGCATGTACCATGCAAGCAGGAAGTGAACAATTACCAGTAAGACAGAAAAGCCAGAGGATCAAAAATCTTAGTGTGACCTGTATAAACCTGTCGAGTTTTTAAAGAGGCATGTTATCTTGAAAAGTAAAACTTTAAGGCAAATAAATGAAAGTGCCTATTTATAGAGCTGGTAGTTGAGGTAAATTTTTTCATACAGCTGTACATATACAGTTTACAAAACAAGTTCCATTGAATGAAGAAAACATTTTTATGCATCAAGATCTTACCAAATACTCATTGTTATTCACAATACTGTGCTAGGCATCGAGTATTATTTAAAAAAATATTGATATATTATATACTATCAATAGCAAGAATGTATTGCATACTAGTTAATGACATATCCTTAACTCATAAAAGTTGTGAAATGCAGTTACCGTCCTCTTTTTCAGTACACCCCTGCCCCATTAAAATCGTAATACTAGAATAGTGCTTTTTAATTTTAATTTTCACACCACAATGTGAAATTAGTAAGTTTCCATGAATTTATTGGCCATTAGTGGTCAAATAAATGTAATTCCTTTTGCTCCACTCCCCAAAAAGAATACTAGAATATAAGACTACTCCTCTGACCTTTGCTTTATACTTATATTGCAAACAGGAATGGGATCAAAAAACTTGTCTTTGATTTTCTTCATACTTAGAATTGCACTGGAGCTTTTAAGGCATGAGATGAGGTAAACAGAAGTTCCCATTAGATTCACAAATAAATCAACTTTACTTAACCACAGTAATGGCAACAATACCACACCCATCCCATCTCAGCTCTGGCTCCTAAAACTTAGTCTAGTTAAGAGGCAGATTTCAATCACTTTCTCAACCATGTGCTCTAACAATTTAACCTAAACACAAGGCAGTTTACTTGTTTGGGTATCCTGACATCACAGGGCAAAATGGGAAAGCCTTATGCAAATTAGAAAGGCACTTGTGCACCTAAAAGTTTTACTAAGCACTTTTTTCTTCTATTGTGGATTTTAAATGCCTTCCAGAAAGAATTCATAAACCACTGTGCAAAACTTTTCATAATTTGAAAAAACCCTATTATAATTCAGTAGAAGTTTTCAAAACTAAGACATCCATGGCTTTACTCTATTGCAGAGGTCACCAGATCCACTTGAGAGACTGATAAAGTTATGGACACCCTTCTCTGAACATGCTCAAACATGCAAAACTTAGTTTGCCATTTCACTGGTTTGTAGATATCCTGGAGTTCAATTAAGATCTAGAGATATCAAGTGTTAAATAATTTGCACACACACTATGCCTATTTCCAATGTTCTAATTACCTTCTATCTTTTAAAAGTTTATTATTAAATGAACCACACATACAGAATGTACAGAATGAATGCATGCTATTTAAATAATAACAGTAAATAACTATATATGTGCTATCCAGCTTAATAAAACACTACCAGTACATTTGAATACTCTCATGATCTATAACAATGACCAACACTCCCAAAATTCTTAAGCAGTTCATGGAGTAGATAAACTGGGTAGATAAACCTGGATTTTCTACCAATTCTATTTAGTCTTCTTTTAGAAACACAATGGCTCAAATCAAGATGCCTTCTTCTAGCTTAATCAATACACATGTATGCACGCACACACACATACACAAATACACACGCTTTCTCCTCCTCTTTCCTTCTCTCTCTCCCTCTCTGAAAAGGGAAACATTCACTGACAGTGATAGGATGGAAGGATAAATTAGTACAATTCCTTTTACATGGAAATTAGGCAATGTATATCAAAATTTTAAATGCACAAACTTTTTGGGGCGCCTGGGTGGCTCAGTCGGTTGAGCGGCCGACTTCAGCTCAGGTCATGATCTCGCGGCTTGTGAGCTCAAGCCCCGCGTCGGGCTCTGTGCTGACAGCTCGCAGCCTGGAGCCTGTTTCGGATTCTGTGTCTCCCTCTCTGTCTGCCCCTAACCCACTCGCATTCTGTCTCTCTCTCAAAAATAAATAAACATTAAAAAAAAATGCACAAACTTTTAGGTTTTACTACCAGGAAATTATTATGTTAGTTTTTACACTTATGTGGAATAATGTAAGGGAAATAATATTCATACCCAGTTCTTAATTCTCCAGAGTTCCATATCTAAATTATCGCAACCTGCTATATACTATATATATATATATATATATATAATATTTATATATATATATTTTATATATAAATTTTATATATAAAAATATATTTTATATATAAATTATATATATATATATATATATATATATATAATATATATATATAACTCATTTCATAGCCTTGACAATGAAATGAGATCTGATGTCAATGCTATTGCCATCCTCAGACTGGATATTTCCATCATGAACTTTTCCTTCTTAATTGTTCCATCAAATGAATTGTCAAACTGTGAGCTTTGCTTCCATTGTATCCCTTTTATCCATGCCTTTATATTCCCAAGGCATCACATGATTTTCAGCTCTTTCCCCAGATTATTAAAAGTCCCTTATTAGATTTCTACACAATTCCTATACATTTTGTTATGTGTGTATAGATGTGTGTAGTATAGACTTTGTATATTGTATATATTCCTATCTAATACAATCCCTATATAATCTTTCATCTTATCTAGTTATCCACACTTTTGTCAAACTTCCCCTCTAAAATCACAAGTCACATCATAATCACTCTCCTGAAAACATGCCTCAGAAGAAAGTCTCAAGTACTGGTATTCAAAGTCTTCTTTATTCTGATTTAATAGTCTCCTTCTCTTTAACCACAGGCTTCCAGGTACCTAATGCTCTAGCCTAGCTAGTCTAACCAAACATTCCCTTATCATAGTGGACAATTTTTTATCTCTTATCATTGCATATACCAACAACCTTGAGTGGAACGTTCACATCTACTTATTTTTACTTTTCTAAATTCTACTCATTCTTCATAGCCCAACACAAATGCTACCTTTCCTGGATATCATTCTAAGCTAAAAATTAACTGCTCCTCTTCCAACATTCTAAAATAGTCTACCCCGTATATTTATTTTAATCCATATATTACAGGTTGTTCTATACACATTGATCAGGATCAATTCTCTAGTTATTTTTGCATCTTCCTCACAAATACAGTGCTTTAAACACAGCAGGCATTTAGTATTTTTAAACATGACTTAATAATGGCTTACCTTACTAATAAAAAATATTGTTTCTTAGATCCATAAATTTTTATAAAACTATTCTCACACAAAATAAACATGCACTTCTTGGAATACATGATCATTTAAAATTCAGTGGCTCTTTTTCAGAGGGTGGAGGGAGGGTAGCCCAGGGTCTTTTACTTTTCCTACCCCCACCCAAAATAAAAAAACAAAACCAAGCTAAAAACACTTAACAGTTACCTTTTCAACATCCGAGAGAGAAGTTAGTGATTGATTTTGAAGAACTTCTGGTGCGGTGAATGCGCGAAGATCCTGATTGGAAATATTTTCATCTGTAAAGGACACACTACCAGATGGCAGCAACAGCAGAGACCATGGAGAAATGATGAAACCAAGGGCAGCAGGATCAGCCACGCTTACTGGTTTGTAACCACATAGAATAAAAAGAAAAAAAAAAACTGCTTAAAATTATAATCAAAGTATAGATCATTTAAATGACTATCCCAGCCTATGCATATTGTGTCCAAGTGCAGTGACAAACACCAAATCAATATGCTACAAACAGGGTGGGTTTCACGTATCTGCTGCTACTAGCATTACCAGCAACACCACCTTGGTTGGACTTAATCTTTTAAAACTTAGATGGTAAACCTTAGAAAGTAGAAATACAGATTTTCACTGTCAGTCATGAGAATTAAATGTGGTTCAAAAACTTTACCGCAGTGATACAAATGTGCACAAGGATCAAGTAGTTCTTAAACTTTGGGGGGGATCATGGATTCTTTTGAGGATCTGGTGAAAAGTATGGTCTCTTTTTCATGGAAATGGATAAAAAATATAAAACTGTACACAAAAGAGATTCATGGATCTCCCTATAGCCCTTTTATGGACCCTATGCTAAGTAAGATTTCCTGATTTAGACTATAGTGTTGTCAAACATAAAAAATAATTTCTTTGACCATTCATCAGATTTGGAATTAGCAAAGTCTCAACTATATGAAAGTCTCTTGTTTTGCAACAAAATATGTATTTGTCTGAATTCTAATTTTTGTTTTGTTTGTGTTTGTTCATTTCACTAGAACTTCAGGCAGCTTCTGTACTAGCAAATGTGATCATTGGGGTCTCTAACAATTTTTTGTTTCAATGCTTGCCTGTGTGGTGCCTAAGAGCTCATGTTTAAAAGCATTAAAAAAAATTCCTTAGGGGCACCTGGGTGGCTCAGTCAGTTGGGCGTCTGATTCTTGGTTTTGGCTCAGGTCATGATCCCAGGATCTTAGGATCAAGCCTCGCATCGGGCTCCACACTGAGTGGGGAGCCTGCTTAAGATTCTTTCTCTCTCTCTCTCTCTCTCTCTCTCTCCCCCCCCCCCCCCCCCCCGCTTACACTCTTTCTCTCTCCAAAATAAAGAAAAAAATTAAAAAATCTTTTGAAAAAAATAATTCCTTAGATTTTAGCAGGCCTTCTCCCATAAGTAAAGGTATACATTAGGCTCAACAAAATATACTTATTAGACGGAATTTTATTTTGTCCTCCCATTTCAAAAGGAATTTAATATAAGTTTTAAGGTAACTGCTATGTGAACTGGATCACAGACTCAAGAAACTGCTATAAAGTCACAAAAGACCTGTGACTGCCAATGCCGCTATTATGCAATCTGAACAGGTTGTACTGATATCTAAGTCAAATCATAAGAAATTGCCAGAGTTTATGGCACAGTTTGTTAAACATCCTATAGTACCTATTCTTTCCTGAAAACAACTTTTATTAGAACTGAATCATCCATCCTTTCTGACTTTTAAACCTCTACCTATGGTCAAGATTCTGACCATCAGAATAAAATGAAATAAAAAGTAAACTATTAAAATTCATTCTTTTTTTGAAGACTAAAAGGACAACTATATGTTCTCCTGCATTTTTCATGAATCTGAAACATGTCTTTAATAACTGTGTCAAGGGAGAAAAGTGTGTTTGAACGTATCCTTTGATCAGTCAGCACATCTTACGTTGCACCAAAGCTGAGTTACAGACCAATGATCCTTACAGTCCTACCCAATCACATATCAGACCGCTAAAAACACGGCTCACAATTCTTAAGGTAACGTATGTTTCAATGAATCATTGCAGCTGGTAAACCTAGGTATATTGTTGTCTTTCACAGCCACTTTACACATTTTCTGTTAAATGCTTCTTCTTGGGTATTTCATGCACAAATATTACACAATCAAACTAAAGAGAACTCAAACAAGGCAGAACAATATTTTCTTTGCCAAATGATGCTATCTGAAATACTGGTATTTCCCATGTCACAGATATTTATAAAACAGTCCACAACCAATTCCTTTCAAATTAGCAATAAAAGGGAACAAACACTAGGAGACCAGTAAGGAAGGCAATTCACTAATATCTGATATGAGATACTGATGGCCTAGAACCATCTTAGTAACAGTAGGGGTGGTGGAGAACCTGTTAAAACCTGAATGTATTTTAAAGGGAGTGACAACAGAATTTCCTGACAAACTGGATGTGAAGCAAGAGGAAGAGAAGAATCAGGATGACTCCTAGATTTTGGTCTTAGTAATGGGAAAGATGGAGGGTCATCAACTGAGGTAGAGAAGATACAGGATGGCACAGGTTGCTGAGGTAGGGCTTGCAAGATGGTGGTTGGAATGGGATCTGCTACATTTAGTATCTACTAGATCTGTATCAAGTAGGCAGCTGGATTTGGAACTGGGAAAAAGGTCTGAACTGGACATACATTTGGGGAGTCACTGGCCTACTAGACAGTATTTAACGTCTTGTGATTGGGTAAACTCACCAAAAAATGAGTTGAGATAGAAAAGAAATCAAGGACAAGGATTGTACCCTGGGGTACTTCAACATTAAGATTGACTGCCCCTTGTCAGTCTTTTTTCTACAGGTTGTTCTTCTCTTGGGCATCTGTGCAAGCA
>NC_064811.1:69424665-69426433 GCF_023721935.1 Panthera uncia | reverse complement strand
ATAAATATATACATATTATATATTTATATTTATTTAATATGAAAATTATATAAAGAATATATTTTCAAACGGTTAAAAATTTTGATACTTTTTAAAAATAGTGCAAATAGTTAACTCCCCTCATTCTAAAAACACACTATTTGTAGATGTTAAAACTGTATGGAGACTTAAAAATAAAAAAAAAAAACTGTATGGAGACTCTAACAGTCAGAGGCAGGGAAAATTACTTAAATAAAATAGACATATTTGCCACATATCGTAATCATGTAATTGTTGTTGGTTTTCCAGAGAATTATCTGCAATTAAAAAAAGAACCCCTGGTTTGTTAACTCAAATCAACTGTATTTTTTTTTCTACATTCTAATTGCAATCTAAGAGTCAGTTTGTTGAATTGGGTGTAGTGGGCATTTATTTATGATTTTTATAAAAAACAAGGAAACACAGAAGAGTAATAATAGTGCTGTGCAAATGACCTCTGGAATCCAGCTGGGACTCCAATGCTCACTTCTCCTCTGAGGTTATTAGCATCCTTGTTTGTTTTGACATTTAGAAAGACTCCAAGTCTCACTTTCTGCTGTTTGCAAAGAGCTGAGCTAGTTGAAAAGCAGAGATTGACCGTATTTCGTATGTTGTTTTGGTCTGCCGGTGTTTGTTCCTCAGTGCTGCTGTGGACACGGCCAGCACTGCTTGGAGCGGATTGTTTCTGTGGGTTGTGCAGCCTGGCTGCTGATGTCGTAGTTCCTGATAGTGGCTGCCACGGAACCCTACTCCTTTCCATTTTGCCTGGTCCTCATTTCACCGGAAAACACAGTGGCTGTAGCCGCACATAGATAGACTTTTTTCCTCTTTCCCTTTCCCCCTCTTACCCCTCCCTAGACCTCTCTGGGCTTTGACGTCATGTGTGCTCCTTTCGGTTGCCATAGCAACCCCATTCCCCAAGCCCTCTGTCCGTCTCCTCTGGTAGGTTCCACAATGGTACAGGCAGCATCGCGCTGCACAATGGTTTCCAGGCAGTGAAAGAGGGTGATTCAGCAAGCCACTCTTCTTTTTTTTTTTTTTTTTCAAAAAACCTCCCCTTCTTCTTCTTCTTCTTTTTTTTTTTTTTTTTTTTATGGGGGTGGGTGGTGCTTGTTATATGCTTACCTTTTTCTTTTCTTTTTTCATTTTTACAATTTTCCTTTTTTCTCCTCACCCCTCAATACCTAGGGGCTTGAGTGAGTTTAAGATTGGGTTTTCTTGGAAATCACCTGTCCATCACTAATTTTAAACAATTTCCCCACCTCCAAAGAATCTATTCCTTATTACAATTTGGAATGTGGTTAATGAAAAACAAGTAGGGAGGATTTCTGGGGCAAACACTGCTGGATCAGGATCGTAGTTCTCAAGCACGGAATGGTAGGTGCTCTTTGCTCATTCTGGGTTCTAACCTGTTTTTTGGAGGGTGGGGTGATGCCTATTGATTGCTCCTGGTGGGGCGGGAGAGCAAGCATGGGAGAAGTGGGAGAGATGGGGTGGAAAGCAGGTTAATGAAGTGAAGTACCTCTAAGGCAAGAAGCTACCAGCCTTTCCTTGTGTGTGGAGCATTTCTCCCCAGACTTGGGCGTGTGGAAACCTTTCTGTTTGGAGTGAGGGTTGGCAGGGGGTGGGAGGGAGCTTTCTTATTGTGACCAGGGGTTTTTAGACCAATGCAGAGCTACAGAAAGGAAGAGAAGAAAAACAGCCGGGGGGGGGGGGGGGGGGGGGGGGGGGGGGGGGGGGGGGGGGGGGG
>NC_064811.1:69383103-69424565 GCF_023721935.1 Panthera uncia | reverse complement strand
GGGGGGGAAGGAGGGAGAGAGAGAAAAGGAGAGGTGGGGAGAGAGACGGAGAGAGAGAGAACAGCTGTGCTTGTTAGAAGTGCTGACCTCAGTCCTATATCTGAGAAATGCTCTGGGTTCCATAAAACATCAAAAAATCATGTCTTTAAGTATACATTTATGTTTACTTCCTGAGAGGTATAATTTAAATGAATATTTTGGAACATATTTACATATTTTTAGTAGGGAATAGTATTTATATATTTTAGTTGCAAAACTAATGGCATTACTCTTGCAGAGACATTCTAGGCTGAATTTGGGCTGGGAAGAGGAACACAGGACAGGGGTCAGGATAGAGATTAGAGAAAACATTGGCACTGCAGTCGCAAAGGTAAGGGGTCCCTTTAAGAAAGTGATCTCCTATCACAGCAGGCAGCATTTTTTTTTAATGGCAGGGTTCCCATATTCTGTGCTGGGATACTGTGTCCCCTAGAAATGTCAGAGCTCTTTTGGGAAAAAATCAGAAATGAGCATGGCAATATACTCATCAGAATTTATGTATTTGTGCCTGCAGCAAAATAAACATGATTTATTGGAAAATCTTCAAGTGAATCAAGGTTAAAGATATCTTAAGAAAAACTGTATATGCATTTTTCCCCTGTACATTGAAATCTAGAGGCTGTCTCTGCTTTTACCTCCTAACACATAACTTCCCAGGTACTGCAATTTAGCTACCGAAAAAGAATGGCTTATCCCATGGCAGTAGGCTCTGAAGGAATCACAAGGTTGTTTACATGGGCTGTCTTTGCTGCAGAGCCTGACAGTGTCTTTACAGCAGCACTGCATGCTTCTGGTGTGTTGATGATAACTTTTATGAACGAACCGGAAAGAGGCAGGCTAAGTCATGGGACAGGCCACAGTTCAGATTGCAGGAAAATAAGTGCACTCAGCATTGCCAGCCCAAGGTCCAATTTCCTCCTTGCATCCCTAGTCTGCTACTTGCCAGACCCAGGAAGATCTCACAGAATGCTGATCACCGTATTAAAAATGGTTGCAGGAATGACCACTTCTCTCAGAGTGGCTTCTGTACATTTTCTACCTTAGGTGAGCATATATGCTGCGAATATAGATAGTGATGCTCATGCATGAGCTCAGAAGCTTCAGACTCTACTTCAGAACCTTTGGATTTAGGGGCAGGACAGTTTGGATGAGCAGTTTTGCTGCTTTTGGTACGTATTCCTTTTCTGCCTCGATCTCACTCTTAATTGACATGAAGTACCAGGTTAGCTTATTTTATTACACAGAGCAAACGATTTTCTCTTCCCCACAACGGAACAGCAAATCGGATGACAAAGGTGGCATGACCTTAGATATTAAAGAGTCTTCATGCTTCCTCATTTGCACATCACTCTCTCCTGTTGTTGCAAAATATCTTTAATTTGATGGGCTCCTGGCATTACAAAATCTTCGCAGTTTTGGTAAAAAAATTTTTTTTGATGATGAGGCAGTGAGAAATCATATGTAGAGTGGAGAAATCAGCTGCCTCCAGCTTCCTGCTTGCTTGCCCCAGAACAGCATCTGCTGTTGGGAGGAGTGTGTTTGTCATGCTGGAAGGGGATGTTTATGAACAGATCCCAGAGGGACCGAGTGTGTTTTGCTGTCATTGTCTGGTATGTCTGCAGCTATTAGTATTTAATGGTTTCATAGTACGTGGTCAATGATTTTCAAGGTTAGAATGAACTGAGACTTGGTTGTGGATGCTATAAAATAAATGTACGTTTTTAAATTACAGGAAATTCATAGGATTTCCCTTGTTAGTATATCTTATAAGAATATCATAAGCGAAAGGTATCTGCCTAGCCAAAATAATATGAAAAAGCCTCCCATGTTTAAAGGTAAAGCGTCCCATATTTAAAGGTCTTTTTTTGTTTTGTTGTTGTTGTTGTTGTTGTTGTTTAGTTTTATTGTGGCTTTATGTAAATGAATATATTTCTTTGGATGTAATCTTAGGGAAAAAGTCTTTTAATACTGATGATAAAAAATAAAGACAAACTAGAGTCTTTCTTGTTTGTGAAACATGGGGGCAAATATTCTCTCTTCCTGCTCTAGTTGTGACTTCAGGTCACATTTGGAGCTCAAAAGACTTTGCATGAAATTGGTGGGTTCAAATCAAATGATTGCTTACTTGCTTATGAGAATAATGGGTCTCAAAGCAAGTCTTCCTTCGATCAGAATAAGAAGTAAACAAATTGACACTTAAAATTCTTTCTCCATTGTGCCTACTATCTCCTCTTGTAGTCTCCTTTAAGCTTTTGGTTGGACGCTGCAACACTTGGGCAAAAAGAACCATAAAGTGTCCAGTAATGACAGAAAGGAATACAATGCTGTATTTGCTGCAGACTATTTCTTTCTTACCACACATGCATCTCTTACACCTCCTTCTGAGGACCGAAGATTTAGATAAAGTTGGGCCTATGGACTACTGGGGGAATGCTTATTGGGAAAGGAGAACAAGACCCATTTATCCCTTTAGTATATTAAATATATTTATTGCATTATATGAGTATGATATGAGACACTGCTGCTGATTAGAGAAAAGATCATGCTGTACATTGATTATTTCTCTTTGAAAGAGAAAATGTAATTTAGAATTGTAGCTTGGATTTTCAGAAATTTATCTCTCCGTACATGTTTTCATGGCAAAGTTGTAAGGTTTTGACTAAAGATTTTTCAGTTTGAGTACCTTTTATCCTTATGAGAAAATCAAGGCAAAGGGTGGGGGAGAGTGAAAAATCCATATGTTTTAGGGTACTATCCTACCCTCTCCCCCATGTCTTATTGTGAATCTTGGTAGAAACTCCAAATGGAGAACTCAGGTGATATTAAAAATCCTTAAATAAAAAGAAACATTTTGGCTTGAAAAGTGCTACAAATTTATACTTATTTTTGATAAAGAATTTTCTAGGTGAATTGATGCTTTAGGTCCATAATAAGCCACTATGACCTTTCTCACTGTTCTTATCTCTGAGATGTGAAAGCCATAGGTTTATAAAGCTAATGTTCTTAGGAGTGGAAAGTAAAGATTTGAATGGAAAAAGAGATGACTGAAGGTTCCTTAGAAACATTCTTAACCCACAGTTGCTCTGAAATCTCATACAGTGTGCAGGTGTAAGTAAAATTCCCCTACAGGCCAATCAGGAATTTGCAGAGTAACCTGCTCAGTAATAAACAGGATTTTTGCTACATTGTGTGTGTGTGTGTGTGTGTGTGTGTGTGTGTGTGTGTGTTAGAATGCAGGGAAAAACCCCCACCACCCAGCAGTGATTTAAAGTACTAGAAATTCATCTTAGTGACTTCTCTTCATAGAAGTAAAACTGCTCCTAGTTTCTGGATGTCAACCTGCCTGGGTTCTCCATGTGCTTCCTGAAAATGGGTTTCTTCAAGTAATTGTCCTCTTCTCATACACTGGAAGTAGGATGTGAGCATTGGTAGTGAAGTAAAGCTCTTAGGCCCATTTATTTGGCAAGGTTTCTTCAGTGTCTGTACTTCCTCTGTCATTGCAGTTATCACACTATCTAGTAATTACATATTCCTGTTTCCTGTGTAAACAGATTATACTAAAGTATAATCTCCACCAAGTACTGACTGTGTCTGTTTGGCACATTGTTGGGGCTCAATAAATAGTCCTTGGATGAATGTCTCCTGTGTACAGTGTTCTCTGCTAAGTGCAATGGAAGGAAGAGTTTGGAGCCATTTGGGAGCATATAATCATTTAGGGAGATGAGGTTAAATAACAAGGATGGTGGTATATGATCAAGGGCTCCTATTAGTGATTTGACACTAAATATAATAGGAATTCAGAGGAAAAATAAATTCCTGTCCTCTGAAATGGTGGTAGGTGACATTGGAGGTCACACTGGGATGTTCACAGAGCAGGAGAGTGTGGTGTGGAAGGAATTCTTAGCAGTAAGTTGTAAGCACCTGGCCAGGAAAGGGACTCTTAGTTGGGGCAGAGAGGATGGTTTTATTTGGATATTGTGAGCATACTTTCAAAAGTTCTAGAAATTAAAACTCATGGTTTGATAATGGGTAGAACATTGGAAATTGGTACAATCTTGGAGAATCTGGTCCATTATAATCACAAAAAGTAACAGTAACAGATTGAAGTTACAAACCTATTTTTGTAACTAGATCAGATTAGGAAAAACATACATACAGGTCTGTTTCCAGCTTCAGACCAATTTCAGTTTAGTTTTATTCTATTTCAAATACTTCAGAGGTTTTTGAACTTCTTCTTTTATCGGTAAGCATGTAACCCATTTTTCCAATGAAATCTTATGTGAAAAGCAGAATATGCAAACATGCAAGGGTGGAACTGTTTCCATAGAAGCTGAGTAGGGTGCCTTGTATCTCAAAACCAAACTGATATAACAAAACCCAAATATCATGTCAGATTTTATGTCAAGATTTTAAAATATCCAGCTACTCTGGTATTGGTAACCCCAAAGTTCTTGTGCTTGTGATAAATTTGAATAGAGTAAACCAGTCTGGGATGTTTTATTCCCTCCTCCTGTGTGCCATCACTCATTTTCAATTATCTTTGTCAGTCTTTTGATTTCCTAATGCAGATGAAATTCCCATTTAAGTGTTCAAATCAAACTCATTCTGTGTTTTTGCTTTGATTTTAGGCTAGCGTGAGGAACACCAAAGGCAGGACCATCTCAGATCTTCATTATGGCAACTCATGCAAGAAGCTGTTGAATTAGAACCATTTCCTATAGATGAGAAACCATACAAGCAGTGGTGAGTTGCAAATTTAAAAATATTCCACAGCAGAAAACATATGATCTTTATAACTCATGTAAATGTTGCATGTGATTTAGTGTATGGATCTGAAGAAATACTGCTCCAAATAATGTGAAGTAAAGAAATGAAAATAAACAGGACAGAATGTTTGATTGATGGTGCAGTGCTATTACTGCCACATAGAGTAGCATGAAGTCTTGGGGTACATGGGTAAATTGTGTCACACCAGGGACAGGAGGGTGCTACTGCCCTGGACGATACCAGTTTGTGTAAGATGGCTGCAGTGAACAATTTCATGTTGCTGAGTTAACAGTCGAGTGACATTATTTTTCAGTGGTTTTTATTATTTGCAACATAATTCCACATTTTACCAATTTACCCTGTAGGTAAAAGAATTGGTTCTCTGTGAAAAGAACCTGTAATGCTCAATACCTTTCAGGAATGCACACACATACACACACACACACACACTCACTCACTCTTATGTAAACATATAGGAATATATATAAGAATGTATATAATATATATATATTAACATAGCATTTAGATCCTTGCAAATAAGGGGAGAGAAATCATATCACAGTTTTATAAAATGCAATTCATAGACATTTACCCTACAGATCCTTGTGCCTAATACAGCAACATTAAAAGTAGATCCAGTTTTGGGGCACCTGGGTGGCTCAGTCTGTTGAGTGTCCAACTTCAACTGAGGTCATAATCTCGTGGTTTGAGAGTTTGAGCCCCATACTGGGCTGGCTGCTGTCAACCCTGTCAGCGCAGAGCCAACTTCAGCTCTTCTGTTCCTTTCTCTCTGCCCATCTCCAACTTGCGCTTTCCCCAAAATAAATAAATATATTTTAAAAAGTAGATCCAGTTTCTCTGCTAGTTGGAATAATTTTTAAAACTTATTATCTTATAAAAATATCAGCACACACAGGCAGAATATTTTTTATAAAATACTTGATGCTTTATAGTCATCAAAGTCAATAATCAATAGACTCCAGCAGAGATGAAGCAGTTATACTCTGTCAAATAACTTTGAGAAATAGTGTATGACAGCAAGATTCCAAAAGAAGCTGTTTTGAACTGGTGATCAATATATCTCTTTCGTTTGCTTAGTGGCTTATGTAACTCTGGGTAGGTAGGCTTTCTTGTGAATTAATGCATAAGCCATAACTACAGAAGACTGATGAAATTAACCCTGTACTTCTTTCACATCATGATTTTCATTACAGTCTGCTTATAGTTATATCGAGAAAGTAGATATAATAGCCATCGCTATGCTGTGCTTAATCACCATGTACTAAATGAGTGTTTGTTATTAAGGAGAATAGTATGTAATTGCCAATAATGAACCATATAGGGTCTAAAGGAAGGGCAACTTTATATGGTTGAACTTAACGTTTTGCATTATGTGTCACTCCCAGTGATGTAGAAAACATATATTGCCCCGTCTTAAACATTTACTCATTAAGCAAACATTTATTGAGAATCTGTGATGTAGACATTATCCTTGACTCTTGGGATAGATGAAAGAGATAGTACCTGCCTTAAAGAAGCTTTCAGTCTACAGAGTGTGGTGCTTACGCTAAAATGTGCCATTAATTGGGGGGAGATAGTGTTCAAAGAGTGTGGTACTTACACACTGGGCGGTTAAATGGGTAGACATGCAGTGCTAAAGGAAGTGCAGCAGAGACTCTAATAAAGATGGGTTGGGAATTTGTCAAGGCTTCCTGAAGGGAGTGATATTTTAGCTGAATGTTAAGGACAATGAGAAATAATCAGTGGAAGGGAACAGTGGGAATACTTTTCAAGGGCCCAAAGGTTTAACAGAGTATGATTTTTTGGGAGCACACTGTGCCATTTACTGTGCTAGGGCATAAATGGGGGTATAGAAATGAAACTGAAGAGGGGTACCGGAGACATATCATGAAGGATCTCTTAAATAAAGCTAAAAAGTTTGGACTTTATGCCAATATGAAGAGCTTTTAAAATATTCTAAGTAGGAGAATGACACGATCAGGTTTATTTTTTAATTGTGAAATATATCATAGACACAGAAACGTGTATAAAACAAATATAGTTTAAGGAATAATTATAAAGCAAACCTCATATAACCACCATTCATATTAAGGAATAGACTCTTAGTAAGTACCTATGTGTTCCTTTAAGATCACATGCTTTTTCTTCTCCACTAAAGGTGACCACTAATCACTATTTTGCCTCTTATCACATTTGTTCCTTGTTCCTTTGCTTTTCTTTGTAGGTTTTCCATCTTACAGTCATAGTATATATATACATATATATATGTATGTATATATATTCTTAATCAACTGATTTTGCTGAACATTATAAGATTCTTCTACATTAATGTATGTAGTTTATTCATTTAATTATGTAGTATTCTACTCCATGAATATACCAAATTTACTTATCCATTTTATTGTTGGTGAATATTTGGATTGTTTCTGTATTACTTATGTTAATTTATGTGCATAACCTTTATTTATATATATATAAATATATTTATGCAAATATATTTATTAAATATATTAAATATATTTATTATAAATAATATATTTGTAATAAAGTTATTAGTTATATATAGTTATATATATAGTTACTCATAGATTCTAGTATACATGTGTAAAATCTTCTTCAGAAAAGGAACTACTGAATTTGGGGGTATGTGCACATTCAGGTTTTCCAAATAATGCTAGAATATTGTCCCCATATCGGTTATATCAGTTTACACTCCCATCAGCAAGGGAAGTTCTCTATTCTCACCAACATTTCATTTATAAGTTCTTAAGTTTCACTAATCAGGTGGGTACATAATTGTACTCATGGAAGTATTAATTGGCTTTTTGCTGATTACTAATGAGGAAGAACATCTTTTCATTTTTTATTGGTCATTTGATTTTCTTTTGTGAAGTACCTACTCAAGTGTTTATGAGATTTGTCTTTCAAAATAATAACTAGCATTTATTGAGTTCTTACTGTGTAATTGCTTGTGCTAAGCACTTTGCAAGGCATTTAATCTTCATATCATCCTTATGATTTACAGATAAGGGAACTCAGGTTTAGAGATGTTAAATAACTTGCTAACAGTCATACAACTAAGAGACAGATTTAGCATTTGGGGGCTTTCTGACCCCAGAGTTCTTCAATTTCTTGGATAGCCTTTGGAAGAAGATAGACTGAGTCAGAGAGAACACCTAATGTGGTCTATTGAAGGAATCCAGTTAAAAAATCATAGGAACATAAACCAAAGAATCACCAGTAAAATGTAAGTACAAAGCAACTGGACTCAGTACTGAATGTTGTGGGTAAAGAAGAGGCAGAATATATAAAGTCTTGTTACTTGTTGGTTAGGTATAGTCAACATTAGTCATACAGTGTATATTTATATTCCAGGTGTTGTGATTAGGTGTAAAGAATTATGATTCCATGATTCAATAAGAGATGAATTTAGTTCTGGGTACCTGGGTGGCTCAGCCAGTTAAGTGTTCAACTCTTGATTTCAGCTCAGGACATGATCTCATGGTTCCCTAGATCAAGCCCCGCGTGGAGCTCTGTGCTCTGCCTCTGCTTCTCTCTCTACCCCTCCCCTGCTCTCTCTCTCAAAATAAGTAAATATTAAAAAAAAAAAAGAAATGAATTTAGTTCATGGGACCATCAAATTTAGGGTAGAGAGACCACCGTGTTCATTCAACTCTTCACTGTTTTAAAATGTGGAACCTGGTGCAAAAAGAGCTTAAGTGGCTTTTTCAAGATCACATGTTATGAAGTGTCAGATAAAGACTAGATATCAGGCTGGCAAAGAATGCAAAGGAGTAACAACTTGCCTGATTTTTAAATTACTTGAAAATGCAATCAACTTACTTTATCTGCTAAACATTTAAAAAATTATTTTTAACTTTTATCTATTTTTGAGAGACACAGAATGCAAGCAGGACAGAGGCAGACAGAGAGGGAGACAAAGAATCTGAAGCAGGCTCCAGGCTCTGAGCTGTCATCACAGGGCCTGACACGGGGCTTGAACCCATGAACTGTGAGATCATGACCTGAGCTGAAGTCGGACACTTAACTGACTCAGCCACCAGGAGCCCCTGCTAAACGTTTTTGTTTTTGTTTTTGTTTGTTTTTTAAGTCAGTTGCCTCATCATCGTTGTTAGGTGGTTTATTTAATGTAGTCTAGAATTCTATTTGCCTGCCCATGATTCTACCAATGGAGCCACCAGATCTGATTTGCTATTGTTACCATGTAACTGCTCTGCTTACCTTTGATACGCTCCATTGGCTATGTAATAAGTTCACTTTTCCTTAACATATACCATACTCCCATTCACCCCCATTTTAGTAACTGGTGATCTTTCGAATTGCCTGGGGACACTAATGTGCTTCATTCTCATCACACACACTCAAATGTTTCTTACCTCTGTGATTTACTTCATACTGTCTATTCTGCCTATATTCATCCCACCCAATCTTTACTTAGTCATTAGCCAACTTTTAAGGCATTTGCAGTTGAAAGAATGGTCTGGGGACCAGCAGCGTGAGCATCATGGGCATCATCTGGGGCTTGGTAGAAAAGCCGTATCTCACGTCCCATCCAGATACCCTGGCTCAGAATCTTTCAAACAAGATTCTCACATGATTTCAAGTCTTGGAAGTACTGGGGAGACTCACTCTAGACTTCTCAGGTGTTACCAGAAACCTTCCCTGACTCCTTCCATTGGGAATGCCTTCCTGGTGTTCTCAAAGTAGCCTAGGTATATCTATCTCATTGTATTACATAAATAGTAGCATGTTTTACTATTTATGTGTCTGTGTCTGTGCCTTAGCTTGTGAGTAATTTGACCCAGATCTAATTATCTTTTGGTTTTCCATGCCTAGCACAGTGCCTAATACTTGGTAATACTGAACAAATGTTTGTTGAATGATTGTTTGATGAAAGAAAGAAAACAGAGCAGGAGATAGATACATAGAAAGATAGAAATAGAAGTAGGAAAGAGAATCATAAGGAGAAAAGGCATAAAGCCAAAGGAACTTCATAGAGAAAAAGGTAGACTAAAAAAATTTTTTTTAATATCTCTGGATACAATCTGGAAAGCAGCCTGACAGTCTACAATCTTATTTAAGTAGATTATGTGATAAATGTGAATATTGTTGGCCAAATCCCTCAGAAGCAAAGATTACCTTAATTTTTTATATAATTACAGTATAGTTTTATTGTTGTTGTTTTTGTTGAGTAAATTTTGCTAAAATTTGTTTTACTTTCCTAAACAAAGTACTCTACTTAACTAATCAGAGATTGTTCAGAATACTGTGGAAAGTGGATAGAGGCTGCAGGTTTGTTTGAAGCTGTATAGAAGACAGAAATAAGAGGCCAGTGAGTGGAGAATAGGCACCATACATAAAAGACCTTTCTGATGGTTAGAATTATTTGTAAGTCCATGCTTTTAGAAGAATAGTGAATTTTCCAGCACTGCATTTAACCATCTTCATGTTTGACCAAATACGACGAACATGTTAGAGATGATACTACTTGATGTGAGAGATTGAACTCAGTGACTTCTAAGGTCTAGGGTTCTTGTGAATTATGAGTCTATAATTGTTCAGAGTAGTGCTGGAAGGATGAGGGTTATAATACATGATTAGAATAGTGGATAACATTTATTGAGTGATTACTTGTGCCACTCACCGTGCAAAGCACTTTGCATGCACTAATTCATTTAATCCTCACAGGAATCCTACTGAGCATTTCCATTTTATAAATGATGAAACTGAAGCATGGGAGATTTAGTAACTTGCCCTAGATCATGCAGCTAGTGTTGGTAGAGCCCAGGGAGTCCAACTGGGGAGCACTTCCTTTTTTATCACTGTGTTGAATCCTTCTCAATATTAAAGATGAAAGTTGGACTCAGTGGAGCTTTAAAACATTGATGTGGTTTAAATTCCAAGTAAGTGTGCTAACAGGAATTCTAAGAAATGATAACATAATCAAAGTAAAAAGAGATAGAAATGAGTGTAACGGGTTTGTGGAACCAAATGCTTTACATATGAGATGAATTAAGAGGATATTCAGAAATTTGTCATTATGGTGCCATTTTGTCTTGTTTTTCAATGGCTACAAGCTACCAAGATGGGAAACCAAGTCCTCAGGAGTATAGTTCACCCTAGTAAAAACAGCGTAACTAGCCCTCATATTGTATAAAAGTTTAAAGGCTTTTCACCAATTGGTGGAACCTCAGGCTGTATCTCCTGGGAAGATGGATTTGGGACTGTCATTGTTTGAGAGGTCCCAAGTAATTTGATGTCCTACTAGGAAAATAATAAGGTGGTCTTTATAAGTTGGCATTTTACTGGAGTTTATTTGAAGAGTAAGTTAGCTTAAATTTTAGCATGTCTCAGATTCTTCGTAGATAATTCTGTGTATTCCAATAACCACTATTAGAGGAACTACTATTAAAATGAAAGTATGAGATCTTAATGAAATTTGGTTAACACAAAAAATGTTTTCAGGGGCACCTGGGTGGCTCAGTCAGTTAGGTGTCTGACTTTGGCTCAGGTCATGATCTTGTGGTTTGTGAGTTCGAGCCCCGTGTTGGTCTCTGTGCTAACAGCTTGGAGCTTGGAGCCTGCCTCGGATTCTGTGTCTCCTCCTTTCTCTGCCCCTTCCCCGCTCACAGTCTGTCTCTCTCAATAATAAATAAATGTTAAAAAAAATTAAGAAAATAAAAGCAAAAACAAAAAAACGTGTTCAGATTAGGGCCTGTTGGAAAATTTAGTCCATAGTGTAGCAGCATTCATTACATGTGATAATCTATTATTTATAGTGCAGATATCAGAAATTATACATGCTGGATATCTCACAGTTTTCTTTCTAGTTGTACTTTTGGAAATTCTAGGTGGTTTGTTTGTTCTTTAGATCCTTAAGTCCCACTTTTTTTTTTGGTCCCCTAAGGCCCACTTTTAAGCACCTTTAAATTTGAGAGTGGATAACTTTGATGATATTGTCTTTAGAAAATCATTTATAAGTCTTAAGAATCAAAATAATTCTTTTTGAAATTTGATTTAATAAGATTTAAAGATATTCTACTCCCTTACTCCCCTCTAAAAGATTGAATAAAACATGTTAGGCAAAACCTGTGTGAAATAGTGGGTAGGAAACAAGTTAAACTATTTTTTGTCTTTTATGAGTTTAAGCCAAATACATCATGTCATATGTCTGTTGACTGTCCTCTTGCCAACCAGGGTCCAGGTCAGCAACGTGGACTGTCACAGGCAATCATATCTGTTATGTTTCACTTCTTGTTAGTCTTGGTCCTGAGTACAGATGTCTGGCTCTGTGTTATAATTTAAGGAGCCAAAACACCCTCTAGTTTTCTGCTTCTGAACCTGATATAATGTGTGAAATTCTCACTTACTTCTTTGGTTGAAGACTGTTTCTATTAAAATAGAAATTTTGTGAGGTAAATTGTTCGTTCCTTTTAATTAAAGCATGAGATGATACTCAAAAGGCCAGGACCAAGTGGACTACCTTGGTGAGGGTCACCTTGGCCAATGAAGGTACTTCATGAGAAGGGAAAGCAGCTTCATGGACAGCTGGAAGGGAAGAATAGGCCAGATGGAGGCTTACAAGAGTCTTGAAGACAGACTTACCAATGCTCAATTTTGCTTTACCTGACCCCCTTTAGTTATCTTTAGCTTCATATCATCACTCTAAATCAAAAGATAAGATATTTGAGTTATAGGAAGTCACTTCTGATTATTAAGACATCATTATCCATGAGGGAGATAGTTTATGCACAGGCAACCAAACTGACTGCATCTACTTTCCAGATTTGTATCATTCTTTATATTAAAATTATCTGCTGCTATTAAAGGGCTAGTGTGCACAAATGTTTGCTCATTGATTTACCTATGAGAGGGATCTATTAAAATTTGCCTTTAAAAATCATGGTTTCCAAGCTGTACTGGGATTTGCCAACATATCAGGTGAAACTATTGGCATCTTGATTACCTAAGCTATCATATCAATACAACAGATTTACATGAGGGTTAACAGATATTTTCAATGGACAGATTACTGTGGTAGAATCTTTGAAGAATGAATAAGATACACTTATTTCCTCCTTCCCTTCCTCCCTTCGTTCCTTTTCCTTCCTTCATTCCTTCCTTTGATCCTCCCTTCCTTCCTTTCTTCCTCCTTCCCTTCCTTCCTTCCTTCCTTCCTTCCTTCCTTCCTTCTTTCCCTCCTTCCCTCCTTCCCTCCTTCCCTCCTTCCCTCCTTCTCCCTCAAATATTTACTAGCTGTCTCCTCTATGCTAGGTGCAGCAGCAATAAAGATAAATTCTATTTAGTCCCTGCCCTTAAGCAGCTCATTACCAAATCTGGGGCCTTGGGATGGGGAGAGAAAGGGAAAACACTTGTAAATAGATGAATCTCACACATAGGATAGTTGCTTTAATACATCCTGAGTTCAGGGAATAGTACAATTACAAAGTCAACTACTCTATTGGGATTCTGCAGAAAGACATGAGTACCAGTGTTCTAAAGCAGCAGTTCTCAGACTTTGTGGTCTCATGATCCTTTTACGCTCTTAAAAATGGTTAACCATGAGCTTTTGTTTATGTGGGTTATATCCATTGGTATAAACCATATTAGAAATTAAGATATAAATTTAAAATATTTGTGTAATTCATTTATGAATTAGCAACAGTAAACCCATTACATGTTAACATAAAGTATATATCTTTTTATGAAAATTATTTTTTACAAAGCAGAAATAGTAGTTACAAAGTGGCATTGTTTTATATTTTTGCTTATCTGTTTTGTGATTAGTTTAAAAGAAGATGGCTGAATTCTCTTATATACTTATAGCTTCCATCTGTTATATAACACATCATGCAGCCTCTTGAAGACTCTACTGTACATCTGAGAGTAAATGCGAGTGAAGGCAGCAAAATATTTCTTATAATTATTTGGAATTAGTTTTGACCTCAGGGATCTCCCCCTCTGCCTAAAGGAGGTCTTGGAGATACTCAAGGGGTCTTGTGTACTATACTTTGAGAACCACTTCTAAAAAGTATCTGTTGTGTGTAATGAATTAATATCTCTTTTATGCATCTAGAATGGTACTAATTGTGTACCAGCCTTAGAAAAACAGAAAATAGTATGCTTGGTTATTCAGAGGAGGAACTCTAGTTGAGAAAGACTATAAGACTGTAACCTCGATGAAGGCAGAGAGATCAATTTATCTTTTTTACTCACTAGCTGTCACAGGGCCTGACACATAGTTGACTTTCTGGAAATTTCAATGATAAAACATTCTGCTAAGACTGCTATGTACTTTCATAAGTCATTATAAATCTGGGCAGAATATGGTGAGTGCCACAATGTTAAATGCGTGTTGTGGAGTTGGAGGGAGTAGGTATTTTCAACTGAGGTATTAGAAGGGATTCATGGAGGAGAGGGCATTGGAGTGGAGTTGTAAAGATAATTTGGTAGTCAGTGTTGGAGTTGGAAAGGTCACTTCTAGTAGGAGAAACAGAATAAGCAAGGATAAGAGTGGGTTTGGGGTTCGGAAGTTTAGGTTGTGACTTAGGGATGGAGAACATGGCAGAGATATGGTAGAGAAAATAGATTGGAGCCAGACTGAGGGAGATTGTGAATGATCTATGAAGGAGTTTGGGTCTGTTTCTATAGACAATGAAGAGCAGTTCTGTTTTCCGAGCAGGCTTAAGAAAATGATCTTAGCAGCAATGTTGAGAGTGGTTTGGAGAGGAGCGAGAATGGAGGCAGGATGAGCACTTACAGGAAAGAAGGAAATGATAATCCAGTTTGAAGAAGACAGTAAGAACCAGACCAGTGGAAAGGGATCTAGTATATAGTAAGGCTTCCAGGTTTCAGGGAATTTGGAGTAAGAAGTTGTAAAAGAGGTAGTGTTTCAGTCAGTAAGGAAGGAAAATCCTGGATTATTTATGAGTTCATTATAAGTCCAGTCACAGTATTAATAAGCAGTTTTACACAGGTCCTTGGGCTTTGGTTTTTCCATTTGTAAAATGTAGAAATGGATTGCTTGCCTATTTGTGTCACAAGAGTCCCTGTAAGGATGTAAGGATAAATGAGCTGCTTTGACAGAAAAGCACTGTTAATCTAAGCCATCAATAATAAAAATGAGAATGTTTGCCAGGTGCTTTTGCTCCTATGTTGAAGGCTGCTATGTAAATATGAAATACTGCCTGGAACTATTGTCACTGTTAATAATAGTAAAGTCATTACCACAAAATGCCTACGTAGCAAACTTGTTCTCTGTCAATTCTAAAGTGAGAAGATGAAGCCAGGCATGAAGTCCATTCTATTTTGTTTGTTATGAATTTTGCTTGTTGTAAACTATTTTCCTGGTTAGTAGAAACCCATTTTAATAGTATTCAGATTTCATTGTATCTCATTATTTTCATCACTCTATTCTGGTCAGGTTTTCCATCACTATCAGGGGCCTCATTATCCTGACTTTTGCATTCTATGCAAATGGAAGTGGGACTACATTTGATGTGTCAGTACTTGCATCTGTGCTTTTGTTAATTGTGGCTCCTTCCATTAATTTAACACATAACTATATGGTATGCTCCAGAGATAGAATGCTTGGGTTCAAACCCAAATTCTATTACTTCATATGAAATCCTGGCTAAATCACATGATCTCTTAAGATTCAGTTTCTTTACCTGGAAAATGGTACTAATAATGGTGCTAATCTCATATGGCTATTGTGAAAGTAATGAATGCAAAGCACATAGCCTTAAGTGCTCAGTAACTGCACGGTGTTGTTGTTTTTGACCAAATTTATTACCATTGTCATCAACATATCGTTTTTTTTTTCTAATCAGGATCTTTTTCCATACTTTTTAAATTCATTATTTGTCTTCCAATAATTAATTTGTGACCACACAATTAATCATCCACCTTTTCTTTACCTAGAATAACATTTTGAAGAATTCCCCAAATTTTAAATTTTACTAATTTTACTAATTTTATATATATATATATCTATATCTGTATCTATATCTTATCTCCCTCCTGGGCTTTGTTTTACCCAGCAAATCAAGTATTTAATTCTGCTGTGAATATAAGGGATCCAATGACTTGTTCTAACCATCTGACTGGTATTATTTCCCATGGCACACTGCTATCCTCCCACACAATGTTTCTGTAGACAGAATTCTCTTGCCATCTTCCTTTTTACTCTAGTATTTTGTTCAATCTGTTCTCAAGATCTCTAACAGTCTGTTTCTGTCCTTGATATTGATCATGCCTCTAAAGGCACCTTCCCGTATTAGCTCGGATCCATTGAGATCTGTTTGGAACATACATCACGCCCCCCGATGTATAGTGCATGGTTGGGGCCACCACCAAACCTGTGCTCTGCTCACCAAACCAAGGCTCATTTTTTAATTTATGTAAGTACTTGAATATTCACCACCATTTCTCTCCACATTGTCTCTAACTTCTATGAGACAGGAACCAAATGAAGACAGTGGTCTTGCTTCCTATCAAAAGTTGATTCGTATTTGTTAACAGTCAATCTATTCAAACTGTAGTGGGCGGAATGAAAATGACTATTGAAAATAGCTGCTATCAGAGGAGGAAAAATGATTGAGTAGTAAGGCAAATCAGAATAAATTAGCATTTAGTCAGTTTTATCTTTTACTATTCCAGTATTGAGTATTTGTTTAGAAATTGTAGAAATTGTTTAATTTAGATGAATATACCAGGAGGGAGTTTCCTTTTTGAAAATTGTGATATGTAATCTGGTATTAGGTCACTGAGATTTCAGTTTAGCACCTTGACTTTACGTATCTTTCAGAATAATGGGGTACACTTACTTTAGCCATCTGTTAGTTGTGTGATATTGGCCATGTTACCTAATGCCTGGTTTCTGTTTTCTTATCTGTAAAATGGGAACAACACGATCATCTGTCTCAAAATGTAGTTCTGAGAATTTAAATTAATTTTCACAAGAGATATAAGATGTAAGAGATAGGAAGTTATTAGAACAATGCCTGGCACAGAACAAAATTTCAGTACCTATTAGCAAATATTATTACCACCTGAAACAGCATGATGGTTAAAAGCTTGATTCTGTATCACTTACTACTTGGGTAATTTTGGACTCTTTTTATAACCTCTCTGAGCCTCTGTTTCATTTTTAATTTGGACAATGATGATATCTACTTCACAGGGTTTATGTGAGGAATAAATGGAAATCACTTAGTATAACTTTCATTGGCTATTAGCTATTATTTTTTTAATCCTTATGACACATGCATTATCTAGTAATTATGATAATAAATATTTACAGAGGACTTACTCTGAGCCAGGCAGTATCCCAAGTATATTACATGTATTATCTCATTTATTCTTCACAATACTCACAATGAGGTAGGTACTATTATTATACCCATTTTACAGATGAGGCAAATTGAGGCATAGAGAGGTTAAGAACATGTTCAAGCTCTTACAGTTAGTAGGTGGTAGAGCACAATCTGTGCATTTATGCATTGAACTTTATTGCCTCTTATGAAGATAAAACAGTTGAATGAAATGTCTGGAGAATAAAATTAGACTCTCAGGCTAATGATTGAGGTTGTTACTGTGTCTTGCCCTCTTGTAAACCCTAAATCTATGCATATGGTGACATCAACCTGGTTAAAAAAGAGATTAGTAAGTAGCACTAAAGAAGAAAACAATGTGAAGCAGTGTTTTGAGAGGGGAACCTGATGTCTCTGTCGTTGTGTCTGGAAGTGAAGTCTCTGATCCTTCTCGCCCAAGGTAATATCTTACTGTCGTGGGGATGCTATAAGAGCAAGGTTCACATGAAGACTTCTGGTTTTATTCAGTTTCAACTTCTTCCCTTTTTCTGGCTGCTTGCCTCAGTCACTGCATGACTCCGAGGCCCCAAACAATTGCACGTATCTGTTATTTCTTTATTTTTAGTTTTTGAAATCTTATTTTGGTGGGATTTATACTCCGCATGTCCCTGGTGATAGTTGGGATGATGTTGTCTTGTACTGCAGCTCCCCTGTTACACCCTGTGTGATAGGATGGTAGAATAGTCCCCGATGGCAGGGTGGGGAAACTGAAGGACTTCCTCCCTCAGGCCACACAGATGGGGATTCGCATTTCCAGTCTGACATTGGGCAATTCATTAATGCTTTTAAGACTTAGTTTCTTTTTATAGGGGCACCTGGGTGGCTCAGTCGCTTGAGCAGTAGGACTCTTGATTTTGGCTCAGGTTGTGATCCCAGGCTCATGGGATGGAACCCCGTGTTGAGCTCTGCGCTGAGCTTGGAGCCTGCTTAAGACACACACTTTCTCCCTCTCCCTCTCCCTCTCCCTCTCCCTCTCCCTCTCCCTCTCCCCACCTCCCCCCCACCAGACTTTCTCTTTCTGTCTAAAATATAAATAAATAAATAAATAAATAAATAAATAAATAAATAGACTTAGTTTCTTTTTATAAAATGGGCATGTAGTACATACTCCATAGTTTTTGAGCTAATTAAATGTAAAAGATTTTAATACAGCGTTTGGCTAGAGCAGAGAGTTCAGTTTTGTTATTGTTATAACACTAAAATCTTTAAAAAATATTGATTTGCTTTAGATCATTATCAAACAGTTTTGTTATTGAAATAACAAAAGAAACTTAGTGGCTATTATAGCAAATACCAGGGGTACTTTTCAATAAAATAAAATTAATTAATTTCATTTTCATTCTTATTAGCTTGTGACCTCTACTAGGATTGGGAAAAGTGAACTGTGGAAAAGGCAGAGGGCTGGGAAATGCAAGAAAAAAATGAGTCTACAAAATAGTACTCTGGTCTTTATACAAGTGAGATAATGCATATGGACATGCTTTTCACATTCTCATTTTCCCTGCAAATATAACATTAAAAAAATAATTTCCATGCGCATCCTGAGAAGAAAAAAAAAGTATGGAATTAGTCAAGGAAAGCAAGGAGAAGAGGAAATATTGCACTATTTGTTAAAGCATGGATTGGATTGGAGGAAATTAGAATCTGAGCAATTGGACTGTTGGAAAAAGGCAAATAGATATTGGAAACACATATGTGATAAGGGTAAAATGACCAGCCTGATAGTGTTGGAATATTTGGGCATATCAGTGGGGACCTGAGGGCCAGGGAAAGGATTCCAGATGATATCCAATAGGCTCAGCCCATCCCCAGCATCAGGGCTTGGATCCCAGATACTGATTCACAGGGTGACACGGAATTAAAGAGCAAGATTTTCTAGTGTAGACTAGCAGTGGTGAATTAATTGGCAGCTCTTGATCTAGGCACTGGTACAATGACTATCTGCTGTAGTCTTTCTCTGTCCCTGGGTTGCAAGCTTGGTCTAGATTATCTGTTCATGTTGGGTGCAGATGTCCACTACCTTAAGGACCCAGGGTTCTTGTCACTTTCCATTTTCCCATTCTCTCTCTGGTGTGAGGCAGTTTCTTCCTTAGGACTCTAAAACACAAAGAGGCTTATTACACACCTTCTTCTGGATGTCCACTGATGTAAGTGTGGATAGAGACCTTAGGAAGTGTCTGAGGAGTCCATCTGAGGTGATTCAGATATGATTTGCCTTTGTTAGGTGATCAAAGTGACTGTCAGCCTAGTGCAGAAACTGTTTCTAAATTTAATCTATGACAAGACTTCTAGCTACTTGGAATTTACCATGTGGGAATAAAGGTAATCTGGATGTACTGTCAGTTACCACACTGATTTCAAGGATATTTGATTTCATTTATTCATTCAATAAATATTTATTGAATACTACTATGTGTCAGGTCCTGTTTTAGCTGTGGGGTTACTATAATGAATATAATAGATAAAAAAAAAAATCATTCCTGACTTCAAGAGCTCTTTCTGGTTGCAAAAGACAGACAATAAGTCAGATGAATAAATAAAATATGTTGTAAATTAGATGGTGGAACGGTCAGGAGAATATTAAAGCAGGGGAGTGGATTAGGAAGTATGGTGTAGGTTACGATTTTTGCTGTGGTACCTGGGGAAGGCCTCCCTGGAAAGCCATCGAGCAAAGACCTTGTTTGATATGTCCTCATAGCCTGGTGTTCCTCTCTTTTTGTAATTCCCTTTTTGTCCCTTCCAAGCTGTATACTTCATAAAAGTGAAAAGCACTTCCTGGATAAATGCTCTAAGTTTTATCTTCTTGGATAAGACCCTCTATGTAAGGGTCCATCAGTACCCCTAATTGCTTGATAGAACCTCTAAACAGGTCTCAAGAATCACTTACAGGAGAAAGTAGGTTTGTCAATCTTAAGTTTTGCTTACGACAAATTCTCAAAGAGTTTTGCTTAGGACAAATTTTGCTTAAGACAAATTCTCAAAGAGTTAAGATGGTTTAGCTTTCCCTAAATAAATCTATCTCTAATTAAAAAAAAAAAATTTAATGTTTATTTATTTTTGAAGGAGAGAGAGACAGAGTGTGAGTGGGGGAGGGGCAGAGAGAGAGGGAGACACAGAATCTGAAGCAGGCTCCAGGCTCTGAGCTGTCAGCACAGAGCCCGACACAGGGCTCGAACTCACAGACCGCGAGATCATGACCTGAGCTGAAGTCAGATGCTTAACCGACTGAGCCACCCAGGTGCCCCAATATATCTCTAATTTAAAAGAAAACAATTTCAAACTTTTTATATTATTTCTCTCTTCCATAAAATTGATTCTTCCTTTACTTAGACACTATCTGCTATTAATTTACAAAACTAATACCAGATTCTGGTTGTTTTTTAAAGGTTATTATATGACATTTCCATGTTCTTTCATTTGTTATTTGATCTTATACTGATTTCAACACAAGTTACACTTTTCTTTTAATGTTAGAAAAGTTTTTGATTTTAGCTTAGTTTATCTTGACTTGTTTCTAATTCAGGGTGGCATCTCTGCCCCCTGCCACTCATATATACTATATATGAGTAATTTATCATATGATCCATTGCACAGAGAGAGTGAGAAATAGAAGGAGAGGGTGAGAAAGAAAATAAGGAGATAAAAGCAAAAAAGCTTTAAAAAGCTACTTATTTTTATTTATTTTATGTATTTATTTACTTCTTTAAAGATTAAAAAAAATTTTTTTAGTAATCTCTACACCCAATGTGAGGCTCAAACTTACAACCCGAGATCAAAAGTCACATGTTCCACTGACTGATCCTGCTAGATGCCCCAAATCAACTTATTTTTAGCCTGTCATTTATATCTGTAGCACATTATCTGGTTGTCCTTTATTATGTTACATTCTAAGGCAGGATTATTATGGATTTTTAATTTTTGAAAATCGTTTTTCACATAGTTTTTATATACCAATGTCTTGTACATATTTGGTATAAATGGCATTCACTTATACCTTCTGAGGGTTTTGTGGCCTTTTATTTATTTTATTTTATTTTTAAAAAATTTTTAATTTGATTTGATTTCATTTCATTTATTCATTCAATAAATATTTATTGAATACTACTATGTGTCAGGTCCTGTTTTAGCTGTGGGGTTACTATAATGAATATAATAGATAATTTATTTATTTTTGAAAGACAGAGACAGAGCATAAGCAGGAGAGGGGCAGAGAGAGAGAGAGAGAGAGGGAGACACAGAATCTGAAGCAGGCTCTAGGTTCTGAGCTGTCAGCACAGAGCCCGATACAGGGCTTGAACTCATGAACCATGAGATTATGACCAGAGCTGAAGTTGGACGCTTAACCCACCAAGCCACCCAGGTGCCCTGGGCTTTGTGGCCTTTTAATTTGAACACAGTTCAACACCTAGCACAGTGTAACACATACAACAAATTATTTATATCTTTTGATTAAATTAAAAAATATATCAAGAGTTATCCTAGACATTTTATGAATTATCTTTCAATTCATCAAGCTATGGAGATGACATTGAAGGTATAGAGTATGGAGATGGGTGTTGACAGTCAAGGCACTCAGAGAATTTAACAGGTAAGTGCTGGTAAGAAATTAGGCTTTCTCCTTTTCTACTTTTTTCCCTCCTACTTCATCCTGTTGACCTTGATGATATTCTTCTTTCTCTATGGATATATATATATATATTCATATAAATATATAGAGAAATATATATATACTCCATATATATGTGGAGAAATGTATATATACTCCATATATACATGGAGTGTGTATATATATATATATATACATATATATATATATGGAGAATATATATGTAATATACATATAATATAAATATATAAATATAAATATATAAATATATATATATTTATATATACACACACACAGAGAATCTATCTATATATCTATGCCTATTATTCTAGACAATGATCTCAGAAAATGTCTTAGCCTCATAGGATTATAGCTTGGTAAGGGAAGCACATTTTCCTTCATAGCATGTATCACAGTTTTTTGTAATAATAAAATTTGTATGGTGACTTCAAATATTTGAGCAAAATATGATATTATTATCAACTGGGCTATAGTATTTTTTGTGAACATATGACAAGGCTACTGAACATAGTTTAGATGACAGGGAAAACCTTTTTTGAGTAAAAATAGGTAGGAATTAGCCAGCTGGAGGAGGGAGGTTGGTGGAGTGGGAGAAACTTCCAGACTGAGGAGACAGCATTTGTGTCAGTGTCGAGGTGACAGAGATTTGAAAGTTATGTGAGAGAAAGAAGGATAGTAAATGATGCTTAAGAAGTAGGCGGGGGCCAGTTACATTATGAAGAGTTTTGTATGCCATATTCATTATGGTATGGAAGAGTTTATTTATTTATTTATTTATTTATTTATTTGAGAGAGGGGGAGAGAGAGAGAGAGAAGGAGAGAGAGGGAATCTTAAGCAGGGTCCATACTCCACACAGAGCCTGACATAGGGCTTGATCCCACGACCCTGGGATCATGACCTGAGATGAAATCAAGAGTTGTATGCTCAACCAACTGAGCCATCCAGGTGTCCCATGATATGGAAGTGTTTTAAACAAAGGGTTGGAGACCTGATCAGATTTGAGTTGTAGGAGAATGCTGTCTTTGCTGTGTGGAAAGTGTTTAGAGAAGGCTACTAATGAAGGTGAAGAGAAAGAGAGGCTGTTGCCAGCATCCAGGAGAGATATAGAGGTGGACTGGACTAGCTCTGCAGAGTTAGAAGAGAAGGGGATGTGTTTGAGGGATATTTAGGCAGTAAGTAGAATCTGTAGCATTTGGAAGATGAGGGGAATGAGAGAGTCAGGCACGATTCCTGAAGCTGGCTTATGTGGGTGGTGGCTGCAATTTTACAGGAAAAGAACACTGGAGGAGGAATAGGCTTGGGAAGGAAGATGAATTCAGCTGTGGTCATGTGGAACTTGAGGTACCCAGTAGGCAGTTGCATGTTGTGTTTAAAGTTTAAGAGATAGGTGTGGGCTGGGGATTATGTTTAGGCCTCATCGACAAGCAGGACACCATAGCTTGAGAGAAGAGAGAATCTAGGGAAAAGCCTTGATGAATACCGACAGAGAAGTAGGAGGATAGTAGTAATAAAAATGACAAAAGCTAAAATGTATATGACACTTACTGCATGCCCCGCGCTGTTTTATGTGCTTTTACACATTTTAAATCAATTTAACCCTCTCAAGAGGTGCTACTGTTATCCTTGATTCTACAGAGTAAAAATATATGAGTCCCAGAGAGGTTAAGTGGTTTACAGAGCATCACACAGCCAGTATATGGCAGAACTGATTTAAATCTAGGCAGTCTGGCTTCAGAATTTGTGGGCTCTTTCTCCACATTCTCCTGAAAACTATGGGCATGTGCTGTCTAGAAATTCTGGGAAGGGAGGGAGTAACCAGCAGTGTCGCTGCCTAGCGGCCAAAATCAGGGACGAAAGTTTCTCATTAGGTTTAATGACATTTGCCAGTAATGAGAACTTGTTTGCTATTTGTGGTAGTCCAAGAAGACAGGTCTCAGTAAGTTGAGGGCCTATGGGAAGATTGAGGAAATGAAGATAGCAAGAGTAAATGATGCCATCCAGCAGTTTGGCTGCAAAGGTGAAGAGAGAAAAAGTTGGGGATCTTAGATGACGGACGTGGGATAAGAAAAAAGTCATGGATATGACTAGATATGGAGGTAGAGCAGAGAGGGATTCTTCATGACAGCAACAAATTTGAAAACCATTGTTTGTTTGTTTTGGAGAAGGCAGATATGGCCTAAATAATTCATAAAATAATCCTTGTTGATGAATTGTAGAATTTTTTGCTTTCTTGAAATTGCTGCAGCTATACAGTGATTAGTTGACTACCAATACCCACTAGTCAATAACATTAAATTGGATGCTATTACATCCCAATTGGGATGCTTGGGAACAAATACGTTAGAAATTTTAACCGGACACAAATGGAGTGCTCTCACCCAGGACAAATGGCAGCCATCTTTTAGTACATTTCATTCCATTCGCTCACTTCTTTCCATTTATTTCTCTAAAATTACAGATGGCAAAGATTGCCTTGGGGAAGTTTCCCTAAAATTACTTTTCCTTGTAACTTCAAATCAGGTTTAATTTCAACCCAAGGCTTTTGTTTAGAAGGTCAGCTGACTACCATCCCTGCTATAACCTTCAGATTATTAAGGTGCCTTTCTGAAATATTTAGTGGAAAGTTACAGGCTGAACTGGCCTATTTCTCTGTGGGAATTTAGGGCACAGAAAAAACGTCACAAATGCCACACTGGAACTATGCTGTGTCAAACCATGAGCAGTACCTTCATACAAAGGTGGACTGGGATGTTTTCTAAAATTCTATGTAATTTGATGGGTGAAGTTCTTTCCTTTTTCCATTATAGAGAGCTGTGATTACTGAGAATACTTTTTTAAAAACCTGAATCTGGGGGCTCCTGGGTGGCTCAGTTGATTAAGCGTTAACTTTGGCTCAGGTCATGATCTCGCAGTTCGTTTGTTCGAGCCCCTCGTTGGGCTCTGTGCTGAAAGCTCAGAGCCTGGACCCTGTTTGGTATTCTGTGTCTCCCTCTTTCTCTGCCCCTCCCTCTCTCTCTGTCTCTGTCTCTCTCAAAAATAAAAACATTAAAAACAACAAAAACAAAAACAAAAAAACCCTGAATCTGAAAGGTGTGTTGGTTCCACAAGTTTTTTTCCTTTCCTATCTGAAATCCACAGCATGGGATTGATGAGTTTGTGACTTGTTTTTAGAATAATTAAAAAAATCTCCCTGATGAGAATGATTTATAAAATGATACATTTAAACATAAAGTTGAATATAATGTAAAGTTTTACTTAGAATAAAGTTTATTTAAAGTCTTATTAACTTTATTTAAACATAAAATGTATTTCAATGTAAACTTTTATTATTTTAATACCTTAATTTTCTTATACTTCTAGTTGTTGTCTTTTGAAACATCCATAGTATATTTGCATATTGTTTGGAGAAAAAAAAACCCATGTGTGCCATAAGTAGAACTTTGCTATTTGGGCTAAACATTCATTTTTAGGAAAGAAATGTAAGGTTATCAGTTAGTCACTTAAGAGTCCTATTCCCACATTATTAAAGGAAAAGAAAAGAGGAAACAAGATTAATAGCAGAAAGATATAGTTAATGATTAAGTGAATTTTAGTTACAACCCAACAAAAGTATAAGCTAAACCAGTTAAAGAATAATTTTGGTACTTTTTTTCCCCCTAAACAGGCCTTGTAGATAATTATACTTGCTGAATCATTTGTCATGTTATACATTTCCCCAGATGAACTATCAACCATATTTCATGAGGTTCATTTCATAATTGATTTGTTGCTCTTAATAAAAAAATGTCTGAGCCTTCCCCTATTAAAAGAATTCAGTGACTATTTGCTTGAGGAAATTCTCAGTACCTGTTCTTTGTTGAATGAAAAAGAGGGCAATGAAGCCAGTTGAGAACATTTTTCTTTTCACTTTAGTGACCAGTTGTGAGGGTGAATGAACACCTATGCTCTCATTCTGTACCACTTAGTGTGCTTTTCTAAGAATGATAAACAGAGGTGTTTTTTTTTTTTCCCCCAGTCTGGCTTGTTCTGAGACTATATTCTTGAACTTACAAGCTAATATAAGGGTGAAGAGGGGACTCTGCAATCATATTTAGACTTGAACACGTCTATACATCATGTTCAAGACATTGCCTATTCAAAGGAAATCACCAAGTCTGCCCTATATTCTCTGTTTTACCTGTGTGCTACTAGGTGAGGGAGTAAATATCCCTTTCCTGTTATGGCTGCTCCTTGCCTTCTATAAAATTCTCTACTTCTTTGGAAAAGTCTGTTTTCTGGCTCACACTTTAGTGAGAGCCTGAGAATCCTATAGAGTGTCTTTGCTTTTAAGAACTTTCCTGGTGGTTTAAGTCAACGTTGAGAGAGGAAGGTATTGTTCTTATTGTCTTCACATCTCCCTTTCTAGCTTTCTCATAAAGCTACATTTCTCACAAATCATATCTCAGGTGTTTAAAACATACAAAATGACCTACACTCTATCTCTGAGTTTATAGATTTAGTATAGGTCATTTGCAAAATTGATATGCTGTTTGTCAATATTTATGTTTTGTTTTTAGCCCATTTTTTTCAAACTATTATTCATTCAGCAAGTATTTATTATCTATTACATCCTAGACATTGTGTATTAATTCTAGGATGAACATGAATAGGGCATGATTTCTACATGCAATCTCTTTGTATCCCAAAGGAACACCATCAAGTATATTTAACAAATTTAATTAGCTTAAGATTTTGACAATCAATTCAAAATACTAACCCATCATTTGATTATATCAAATTAACATATAGAAATGAAAGCAAACTCCTTAGCCGTGATCCCCCTATAGCCTTTCTTAGTCTGCACCAGAACCACCTCGAGGTGTGGAAGAGCAGAAAGGGAAAAATAATGACAAAGATGAAATTTATCTTGAAAGCCTGCTATTTGCATCTGCTTTTGTTTCATTCATGGGTAGTTTGTAAATCCTACTAAGTTGAGGAGTTCATAAAGCTAGCAAGTTCTGAGCTTCTCATCAACTTTCATTTGAACACAAAGAAACTAAAAATAAGTGCCACATTGTTACTGTATTAATTCTAATAGAAAAACACTGATTATTCTGAACAACAAACACAGTACACCTCTATGTGAATTCTCATACATGTAGATGCTCATTTTAAGGGATAGGGGCACATATATATGCATACTTATACAAAACATGTACACATATATTCCTATGAGTTCTCTCTGATGACTCACAATAACTGAACTTCTTTCAAATAGGGATGCAAAACTCTGCTAAATTAAAGGTGTGGAGAATAGATGGCTCTGTCTCGTTCCTTATTCAAGTAAGATTTAATTGTTTTACTTCTTTGATTATTATATTTATAACTTTGAGTATAACAGAACTTGATAATAATAGAAGACATTCTTAAATTATGATGGGTTTTCCTAAAAGGGTGCTTGCTTTTCTTTCTTTCCTTCCTTCCTTCCTTCCTTCCTTCCTTCCTTCCTTCCTTCCTTCCTTTTCATTTTGGGAAGATAGAATGAGGTGACCCGTAGAGACCAGAGCATGATGTTATTTAACAAAACAAGGGGAAGAAAAGGCACATATGTGACTCAGAATTTCTGCATAGGGGTATGGCAGATGGCACAGTGGAGAACCAGCTGATAGGAACAGGCAGAGAGGAGAGAAAAAGTCATAGTGTTGTAAGCCCAAGTTGGAATATCTTATTGTTGCTAGCCTGGGCTAAGCTCAGGACCTTGTCCTTGCCCACAGTAACACGCTGTGGATAGTAAAAGGCATCTTCCTCTTTATAATCAGTAATGATTTCCTATTTAAATAAAATTATAACATAACAATGCAATTTAGTGTCTAGGTTAAATGTGACTTTAAAATCTCTATAATAGTAATAATATAAAAAAAGATACCAGTGAATTAAAAGCTTATGTGCATTTATCCAGCTAATTAAGATATGTTTAAATAACTATCAAGATTTTGGAAATAATAATATTTAAAATGTACAGTGCTATACTATTTAATTAATTAAGCATATGTAAGATATGGAGACCATGTTGTTTTTCAAAGAACTGTATTTAATGAGGAGTGAAACTGGCAAATATTTAAACATTTGCAAAAGAAAGTAGTGCTCTAATTCATTGAGAGAAAAGTATCAGATTCTACAAGGCAGAATTCCATGAGGTTTTACTGGTTAAAACAGCATTTTGGCTCTGACAGAAGAAAAACAAAATCATAGTTTTTAAACCTCAGGGTAAGGTTATCTGGGCTAAAAAAATAAAAAAATAAAAAAAATAAAAAAAAAAAAAAACCAAGGTATTCTGTATTTGGTAAACTTTACTTGGAGTATTCAAGGTTTCCAATATTTGTAAAATTTGATGAAGATTTTGAGTTTAAATCAGACGGACTACAGACTATATGAAATTTAAAAGTCCTCATATTTTACACGTACTCCTACCACACAGTTATAAAAGGTTCTTAAAGTAGATTTAAGAATGCTAAAAGTAATATAACAACGAACAGGTGGCTAAATACATACACAGTATAGACGTAAAGTCAAGTAAGCATGTATATTTCCTGTGCTACTAGGCATATTTATACACTTGTTAGCATGGACAGTTTTTTTGCATTTTTTGTTAGCAGTTTGTCTCCATATTGAATGTGGTTGACTTTTAGTTCTGTTGTTTGTTATTGTTTAATTTGTTTCCCAATAGTAAAAAGAGCTATACATTGGTAAGTCAGCTTTTCAGCTGAAGTTTTTCAGCTATTTTATCTTAAAAATGTAGTATAAACTGACCATGGATGACTCCAGGGGCATATTACTCCAAAGGTAATTTGGGCTGTTCTCCAGTGGTCTGTAAATCACCCGTCTTTTTCAACATCCAGGGAGAATTGCAAGAAAAAAGGAGAAGATATGGGGAGCCATCATGCCCTTAAATCTCTTCCAGACCACTCTTGCCCTGGCTCAGACCCTCACCATCTTTTGGTTAAGCCACTACAGTTCCCTCCCTCCTGGTCTCTGCCTCAGCTCTCTCTCCCGACTTGAATTCATGAGACACACTGATGGCAGAGTGAATTTTTAAAATAGATTGGACGTGTCTCCTCCCTGCATACATGCATCCAGGGGTTCTCTCTTAGAGTCCAAATTTCTTACCATAGTAGCCAAGTCACATTGTAGTCTTGCCAGACTTATTTCTTGCCCTATGAATCTCAGACTGGTTGGTTATTCCCTGAACAAGCCAAATCCTTCCACACATTTCCTTCTGACTAGAATATTCTGTGCCTCTTAATTCCAGTCTGGGTAAATGATACTCATTTTGCAGTGTCACTGACTCCATGAGGCCTTTCTGGACATTTTCATATACAGCAGAAGTAATGCTCCTTTTTTTTTTTTTTTTTTTTTTTTTTTTGGTCTCCAGAACTCTTATGACAGAGAAATCCTCAAGGGTAGGGTTATTTTCTTCTTACTGGTCCTTTGGTATTCTGTCTGAACCTATTAGGTGCTCAGTAAATAATGGTTGACAAATGATTAAATTCCGCTTAGGGTTTTTTCTTTATAAATTTATTATGTAATCTTCTATTTGCATATGATTTATCTACTTGATACTGGTTAAATATGTATTAGTAATCTAAGTCATTGTATCATTAAGGAAACAAAGTGAAAAGAACTAAGGTGCAACAGTCTACTAAATTATATTTTACTTAAAAATACTTTATAACAAAAATGTTCTAATGTAAATTTTATTTAAAAATTCAGATATAGTCAAATCTTTCCAAAATGTATTTGATTCCTAGATCTAAGTACATGTATTTTGCATAATAAACATTCAAAAACACTTAGGACCATGTGTTCATGTTTGAGAAATATCTAATGTCACACTCACTATAAGATTGCTTAGTAATATTACTTGTTGATGGTGCTAATTCAATAAATGAAATATGAGAGGCAGAGAGGCAGTGTAGTATGGTGGTCAAGCCAACTGACTTTAGAACCAAACTTTCTGGATTTAAATATTGGATTTAATTATTACTTGGATAATTTTAAGAATTTACTGTGCCTCACTTTCTTATTCTTTTCTTTTCTTTTTTTTTCTTTTCATGTATATTTTTGAAAGCGAGAGAGAGAAAGATAGAAAGCATGAGTGGAGGCACCAAGAGAGGGGGACACAGGATCCAAAGTGGGCTCTGTGCTGACAGCAGAGAGCCCAATGTGGGGTTCGAACCCATGAACCATGAGATCATGAACTGAGCTGAAGTTGGATGCTTAACCCACTGACTGACTGAGACACCTAGGCACCTCTCTTTTTCTTCTCTTTTCTTTTAAATTTTTTTCTTTAAAAAAATTTTTTTAATGCTTTTTTATTTTGAGAGAGAGAGACAGACAGACAGAGTATGAGCAGGGGAGGGGCAGAGAGAGAGGGAGACACAAAATCCAAAGCAGGCTCCAGGCTCTGAGCCATTAGCACAGAGCCAGATGTGGGGCTTGAACTCACGAGCTGTGAGATCATGACCTGAGCCAAAGTCTGATGCTCAACTCACTGAGCCACCCAGGCACCCCTCCCTTTTTCTTTTAAATGGAGATAATAGTGGTAGCCTTCCTCATGAGATTGTTTTGTGAATTAAATGAGTTATTTCACATAGAAGTGGGTACTCTGTAAGGTCAATGTTAGCCGCTATTATTATTATTATTATTATTATTTAAAAATTACTTTGCTGTCTTCCTCCATGCTCTGTGAAACCTCATTTATTCAATTATTGGTGTAGTGTTCTTTATCCTTTTGTAGGAATATTTAACAGTTCAAATTGCAACTTTGGTTGGAAGCTCAGAGGTATACAGAAGAAGGCTGAATTAAAATTATGATGGGGGAGAGGAGGAAATTAGAATTAAATGAACTTGCTACTTCTTTTGTATAAAAATATGTGTCCAAAACAGTATACAGTTTAGAAGTCAATATGCACAAGTGTCACAGCCAAAGTATGAGGTCTTGTGCAGAAAATAAACTAAAAAATAATCTTAAAATAGACAAGTCTTTCTATGAAGAGCAAATTTCGTAAAGACTGTGTGTGTGTGTGTAAAGATAATATGTCTTAGAGGGTGCTCAGATTTCTAAGTAGGTGGAAGCAATTCATAGACAAGAGTTCCTGAAAAGGGGACTGACTAAGAAGTGGGGAAAAACAAGTTGATTAATGATGCTCTTTATGATAGAATTTTTGCAATAGATTTTATGGAGAGTGAGAGTTTTTTTTTTTTTTTTAATAATTTGGATTTACTTCAGGAATACAAGATTTGTTTAACATTTGAAAGTGAATCAATCAATCAATATAATTATAGCAACCAAATAAGGGGGAAAAGAATGTTGGAGAGTGTGAGCTTTTTTATGTTTCTATCCATAATAATTAATTTGATTATTTGAGCAAAATGAACAGAAGATAATTCCTCAGAGGAAGGAGAGATGAATCTGAATAAATGACACTATTAATAGCTTCCCAGCTCTAATCATACACTGCCTAAATGTTGCCCTCTAGTAACTGTCAGAAGTTGAGTCCATAAACTAAATATTCTGAAGGTGATATAGTGTAAAGGATCTGAAAACAGACTATCGCTTAGATTCAAATCTTCATGCTGCCATTTATAAGTTTATGACTTGGGCATTTTTGACTACATTAAATCTGTTTTCTATGTAAAATGGGGATAATAGTAGTACATAAGAGATAGTGTTGTGTGGACTGAGGTAATAAATGTATAGGTCTAATGTGTAGCACACAATAAGGAGTCGATAAATATTGGTTATCATCTTTGTATCTTGTCAATTCTGCCATTAAACTAACCTCTGTAAAGTCTAATAGAATGTCTAATGTCTTTTCTCAGATTCTGGTACTGTTTCTCTAAAATCTTTTAGGAGCTTTCCACATAAAACAAAAAGAAGTACAATATTTTCAAGTTTACCATTTAGAATTTCAATCCTTTTCAAGTTTACCATTTAGAATTGATATCACTCCTGCAGTAAGTGATATCAAGTGATGAATTTTTTAGAAAGGAGGTTATTTCTCTTTAGATTAAGATAGGCATTATTTTCATGCAGACTTTTTCCAAGTGTATTTTCTTTGATCATTCAAGACTCTTAATTATCCCCAAATCAACTTCAGTTTGTATGTAATAAATAATATAGTATTGAATGTAATAGTAATAATTTTTGATAATTCTATTATTATATAACACCTTGTGGCCAGGCCCCGATGCCATAGTGACTATGGCAGAGAACTCTATCGTTAGTAGAATTCTTTCCAAATTATGTTATCTTCTCTTTGGAACTTTCAGATTTTGTTTAGACTGTTGTAGAAGAGGTTGTGATTGTAAAATTTGGTAGGTCTGGCTTAAACTCTGATTCTAACACTTGCTTGTTGTATGATCTTGGACAAGTTAGTCCTCTAGGAAGCTCAACACAATTTGGTGAGGTATAAATGTGATTACATATATAAAACACTTGGCCCAATGTCTGGCACAGAGTTGGAAAACACTATTTCTAATTTATTTCAGATATTTAAGTTGCCGAAAATACCCTGATTTTATTATGGAAATGAAATGTGAGAACACCTTGAGAGGTTTAGAGATTACACAGATCTTGCTCCTGAGGGATCATAAAGAAGAGAGCAGAGAGAAAGTTTACTTTTTATTACCAGCATTTTCTCTCCAGCATGTGTGGTGAATCTCCTACTATGATAAATGCTACTTTTCAAAATAAAAAAATTTTTTTTTCCTATGAGATCTGGAGAGTAATATTTTTCTCTTTCCTGGCCTGAATATTGCCAAATTGGAATGACCTTGGTGAACATGTAAGCTACCATTATTGACTTTAAATTGTCCATCAAAGAGAAACAGGGCTTCTCTGGGTCCAAGGGTGGGTCAGTAATAAGATGCTGTGATAGCATAGGGGATAATTTTTATCTGATACAAACCCTCTGAAATAGACAGCAGCTATTGCTACCAACAGAACTAAGTAGGTAGTCATATGAACAAGTGCGGACTTGCACTTGGATTCTGCCAAGGCAGTGCCTCCCAGTTACTGACTCTTCTTCCTTTTTAACTTAAGTAGAAGGCTCTTAGACTTCTGTATAGGCAACATTCAGGTTGGTTTGTCTCCTCCCAGCCAATTAACTTATGTTAGAATTCATAACTTCACGTCTCCTTTTTTGTGCTGCCTTATTCTGAGTTCTATAAATAGAATCTCTGCAGAATGTGTGCTAGAATTCTCTGCAGAATGTGACTAGATTATGTTCTAAAATATTTCACATGTAAGGGATGCAGTCTCCTAAGAAGTGAGAAGCTGATGTAGAAAAGAAATTTCAAGGACAAATTTTTCAGTTCTGTAAACAAAATTGTCAGAAGCTGTTCCTTACGTGTTTTCTCCTGATTCAAAACATGTTATAGTGCTGTTTAAATATATGCATTAATTTAGGGCTATAGTTTAGCTAATATAGATCAAGGCAGATGATATTATGGAATTATGAACACTTGATTTACAGTGGCACTTAAAATTTATCTGATAATTCTTTACAGCTCTCCATTTTGAACGGAGACACATTACAAATGAAAGCAGTGCATACCTGTCTTCGGGTTACAAACAGGTTTGCAATTCATTTAGGATGTTTAGGGAATCTAACCATATAGATTCCTTATTATCCAAAGCTAAGTCACTGATGCCATTCTTTCTGTCAATAAATGTAGATATTTTACTTGATTTGTTATTAGACTATTTGGGAACCTGGAAGAGATACAAACATCACTCCCGAAAATGTGAACCAAGTTAAGTCATTGCAACTTAACCAAGTTAAGTCACTGGCTCTCAATTAAGGTTTGGAAATATAATAGACTGTCATTGGAATTACCTTCTAACAAGCAAGGTGTACAAGGAATTTTACCTATTTGGTCCAATCATTTCTTAACTATGGGTGAGGAGATCTATTTTCAGATTAAAGACTGTATTAACTAGAACAACATAAAATATCTAGTCTGCCACTTGCATTTTATAGATGTAAAAACCACAGAGTTGACAGGTTAACTGATTTGTCCAAGGTCATGCTGCCACTTGATAACAAAGCTATACTCCATGCCTCCCCAAACCACTGTTGCTCTTTAGATTTGACTGCTCATTACTTTCAGAGATTTCGTCTACTAGATAAATTTTCAAAAAATTTGAGTCTGCAGTAGAGACTGAGAAGGGCTCGGGTGTAGGTAGTATATTTTGGAGGTCATTCCACAGGACAGGAGTGAGGGAGAGGGAGAATAAAATAGGTGACAGAGTCTCTGCCATGAGCAGCTGGGGCTCATCTGGTCAAGACCTCCTGATAGGCAGCCATGAGGCATCTCAGGGATGTCTGCTTAAGGACCTGAGACAGCAGCGTTTGGGAGCAGTGGCTGCTGTCCCTTGTTGGTGGAAGGTTGCCCCTGAGGTCATTAATTCCTCCAGCACTTTCAGGCTGAGGTTGCTTAGAGACCCAGCAGCCTTTCTTGGATTTAGAGAAAAAAGAGTTATGGTGCTTACTTGAGCTAGGATGCTGCCAAACTAAGTTGAGTCTGAGCTTATTTGGAGCTGTCCACTGCAGCTGTGGTTGAAAAATCAAAGATGAGTAGAGGGAGTCTGGTATAGGGCACCAGAGGGGTCTGCTACAGCTGGATTGGAGTTTCTTATAATACTGTGTTGTTGCAGTGCTTCAGATTTTTACCACGGAATGCCTTAGAACTTTCTTTCCTCTAGGACAGAGTATTAATTCTGGCTATTTTACATGAATTTCCTAAAATGGAGAACTCATCTATGTGTGCCTTTATTCTTGCCAGGATGAGGAGTGCTTCAAGTCTCAGAACCAGAAATTATTTTTCAACATTTTCTCTGCATGATTCCAATTCTGTTCTTTCTCACTTCTGCTCTTGCCCTGCTTCTTCCTTTTACCTTTCTCAATTAATTTGCCCTGGCTGCTTCTCACTCACCTCTACCCACCATGCCTCATATCTTAAACTTACTTTCATTTGCCTTTCTGTTGCCTTGTTCTCCTCTCCCAGGCCCAATCTCAGTTGTCTTCCTCTAACAAGGAATTTCCCATTCTCTGGTTCAATTGAAGTAATGTATTGAAATACATCTAGTATTTTAATATCTTGAAACTTTGAACTGAAGAGTGAGTGTTGATTATCCCTTCTGCTATTTGACTTCTGAGACACCCTGCAACTCACTGGTCCAATAAATGTAGACATTCCCACTTTCCACATCTAGTTAGAAGGAAGTTTTAGAGATAGTCCAGGCTGTCTTACTTCAGTTTTCAGGTGAAGAAGTGATATACAGAGAGGTTAAATAACCTGCTCAGATCCCACAACTAATAATGTTTTTCCTTCCCATTTATACTGCCTGATTATTTAGCTTTTCAAATGGGTCTTCTTATGGATTACTGAAGCTTTAAATTCTACAGATCATTTGAGATGCATGGGGCAAGATGACCTAATTTATAAATTTTTCCGATTTTTTTTGTGTGTGTGTTTTAGTGGGTTTCTCCATGCACCCCAAGTAACAATAGTCTTTGAAAAAAAATGCAATAAACACATTAGCTCATGTGATTTCTTTTAGAATCTTGTTTATTCTATAGTAGTTACTGATATTTCAGATCCTTCATAATAAAATCAACCCTGAATAAATTAAAGGCTGTATTGGGTTGAATAGTGTGTCCCCAATATTCATGTCTACCTATAAGCTGTGGATGCAACTTTATTTGGAAGTAGTGTCTTTGCAGATGTAATCAAGTTAAGATGAGATTATACTGGATTGGGGTGGGCCCTAAATCCATTATGACTGTCCTTATAAGAAGAAGAAAAATTTGTACACAAAGACACACGCAAAGGAAAAGTCCATGGAAAGACAGGGACAGAGATTGAAGTGATGCATAAGTCAAAGAATGCCAAAGATTGCCAGCAATCATCTGAAGCTAGAGGAGACACAGGAGGATCCTGCCCTAGAGCCTTAAGAGACAGAATGGTCTTGCCAACACCTTGATTTATGACTTGTAGCCTCCAGAACTCTGAGAGAATAAATTTCTGTTGTTTTAAGCAAGCTTTTGGTTCTTTATGGCAGCCCTAGGAAACTAATACAGATGCTAAGATAGTGTAGCAAATAATTTTCAAAATTATTTATGGTATCCATATCCATCCTGGGAGAGCTATGAGGGCAATCAGTCAATACTATTACTTGAGTACTTAGCAACTGCTCAGAATACTTTAGAATGCTAAGAGTGTACAAAGGAAGAAGACAGAGTTTTAACTCTCAAGGAATTTATCGTTGATTTGTGGAGATAAAACAAACACTACAAACCAGAAAGCATAATTAATAGATAATACCATACTGACTAGAAGTGCTGTATGATTTCAAAGAAAGACTGCTTTATTGTAGGCTTCAAAGGAAGCCTTCTTACAAAAAGAGCATTTGGGTTTGGGCCAGCATGGTGCCAGGACTGTAAAGGAGAGCACAGGAGTGGGTGATGGCCGTCTTCTGGGGAGAGGGAAGAACATAAACAAAAGCACAAATGTGGGAAGGAGCCTCATAGACATGAAGGCTGACCTCACTGGAGTGGAGGTGAGATAACTGGGATCAGGGGAGAGACTAAGAAGAAGAGTGAGACAGCCCAGATTTGTAGCAGTGCTCCAGAAAACTTGTGATGACACATGGTTTTGGAATACAATATAGCAATAACTACAGCCGGTTGTTGCTATGGTAGAAATGCCCACCTGATGCTTCAGATTTTATCATTTTATACGAGTAAGTAAAACTCTGGATTTTTTAAGTTACTAATTACTATTTAAATGTTTAAACAATGTATAACCTCGCTAAACACGGATTCAGTCAAATAGAAGCCAGTTTTCAAGCTCTGATCTAGGGGGTTTCATGGTATAATGGTGAGCACTCAGGACTCTGAATCCAGTAATCTGAGTCTAAGCTCTGATTTAATACAGGGTGAGACCCAACAGCATCTATATCTTGCTCAAAGTCGTCATAAAACAGTGTGTTACTGGCAAACTCAAAACAGGATTTTTCCCTCCAGGAAGAGTGTCCACCACTACCACACAGCATCCTGCATCATTTGATAAAGCTGTATTCCAAAACCATGTGTCATCCCAAGTTTTCTGGAGCACTGCTATAAATCTGGGCTGTCTCACTCTTCTTACTTACTTACTTATTTAAGTACTCTGTCTCCTCTCTACTCCTCCCCGACTTGCTCACACACACACACACACACACTCTCTCTCTCCCTCTCAAAATAAATAAATAAACATTTAAAAACAGAAACAAGTGTTGATGAGGATATGGAGTAATGCATTCATGCATTCTTGGTGGGAATGCAAACTGCTGCAGCCACCATGGAAAACAGTGTGGAGGTTCATCAAAAAGTTAAAAATAGAACTACCCTGCAATCCAGTAATCACACTACTGGGTATTTACCCCCAAAATACAGAAAGACTCATTCAAAGGGATACATGCATTCCTATGTTTATAGCAGCATTATTTGCCATAGCTAAATTATGGAAGCAGCTTGTGTCCATCAATAGATAAATGGATAAAGAAGATGTGGTATATATATTACTTCTTTCTGTTGCCTCATTGTTGTGGCTAGGACTTCCAGTACCATGTTGAATAAAAGTGGTGAGCATGGACATCCTTGTCTGTTCCTGACTTTAGGGAGAAAGCTCTCAGTTTTTCCCCATCGAGTATGATATACAGTATGGGTTTTCATATGAGGCCTTTCTTATATTGAGGTATGTTCCCTCTAAATCTATTTGTTGAGGGATTTTATCATGAGTGGATGTTGTACTTTGTGAAATGTTTTCACTGCATCTATTGGAATGACGATATGGTTCTTATCCTTTCCCTTATTGATATGATGTATCATGCTGATTGATTCGTAATTATTGAACCAACCTCACATCCCAGGTATACATCCCACTTGATTGTGGTGAATGATTTTTAAATAAATTGTTGGATTCTCTTTGCTAGTATTTTGTTGAGGATTTTTGCATCTGTGTTCATCAGAGATATTGACGTATAGTTCTCTTTTTTTGTGTATCTTTACCTGGTTTTGGTATTATGGGAATACTGGCCTCATAGAATGAATTTGGAAGTTTTTCTTCCTCTTCTATTTTTTGGAATAGTTTGAGAAGAATAGCTATTAACTCTTCTTTGAATGTTTGATAGAGTTAACCCGTGAAGATTTCTGGTCCTGGAATTCTGTTTGTTGGGAGTTTTTTGAATCTTGATTCAATTTTGTTGCTGGTAATTGGTCTGTTCAAATTTTCTGTTTCTTTTTTGCTTCATTTTTGATAGCTTATGTGTTTCTAGGAATTTACCCATTTCTTCTGGATTGTCTAATTTGTTGTCATAGAATTTTCTATAATATTTTCTTACAATTTGTATTTTTGTGGTGTCAGTTGTTATTTCTGCTCTTTCATTTGTGATTTTGTTTATTTGAGTCCTCTCTCTCGCTCTGTATCTCTCTCTCTCTCTCCTTTTTTTTTTTTTTTTTTTTTTTGATGAGCCTAGCTAGAGGTTTATCAACCGTTTCAAAGAACCAGCCCCTGGTTTCATTGATCTTTTTTTTTAGTTTATATATCATTTATTCCTGCTGTAATCTTTATTATTTCCTTCCTTTTGCTGGTGTTGGGTTTTGTTTGTTTGTTTGTTTGCTTTCTAACTCCTTTAGGTTCAAGGTTAGGTTGTTTATTTGCAATTTTCCTTGCTTCTTGAGGTAGGTCTGTATTGCTGTAAACTTCCCCTATCTTATAACCTCTTTTGCTGCATCCCAAAGATTTTGGAACATTGTGTTTTCATTTTCATTTGTTTCCATGTAATTTCTTGGTTGACCCATTCATTGTTTAGTAGCGTGTTATTTAGCCTCCAGGTATTTGTGCTCTTTCCAGATTTTTTCTTGTGGTTCCTTTCTAGTTTAGAGTATTTTGGTCAGAAAAGATGCATGGGATGATTTCAGTCTTTTCGAATTTGTTAAGGCTTGTTTTGTGGCCTAATATGTGATCTTATCTGGAGAATGTTGCATATGCATTTGAAAAGAAGGTGTGTTCTCCTGTTTTAGGATGGAATGTTCTGAATATATTTGTTAAATACATCTGGTCTAGTGTGTTTTTCAAAGGCATTGTTTCCTTGATGTTCTGTTTAGATGATTTGTCCATTGATGTATGGGTGGTGTTAAAGTCCCCTACTGTTATCTTATTACTACGGATTAGTTTCTTTATGTTTGTTATTAACTGTTTTATGTATTTGGGTGCTTTCATGTTGGGTGCGTAAATATTTTCAGTTGTTGTATCTTCTTGCTTGATTGTCCCCTTTATTATTATATAGTGTCCTTCTTTGTGTCTTGTTACACTCTTTCTTTCAAAGTCTGTTTTGTTCAATATAAGTATTGCCACCCAAGCTTGCTTTTCACATCCATTTGAATGATAAATATTTCTCCATGCCCTCACTTTCAATCTGCAGGTGTCTGTAGGTGTGAAGTAAGTCTCTTGTAGGAAGCATGTAGTTGGGTCTTGTTATTTTATGCATTCTGATACCCTAAGTCTTTTAATTGGAACATTTAGTTCATTGACATGAAAAATAATTATTGATAGATATATATTTATTGCCATTTTGTTACTTGTTTTGTGGTTGGTTTTGTAGTTTTTCTCTGATCCTTTCTTGCTCTCTTTCATGGTTTGCTGGTTTTCTTTAGCAATGTACTTGGATTCCTTTCTCTTTTTTCCTTGCATATCTATTACTGGTTTTTGATTTGTGATTACCATTAGGTTTATATGTAACCTCTTGTGCATATAGCAGTATATGAAGCTGATGATTGCTTAAGTTGGAACCCATTCTTTATTTATTTCCCACCACCTTTTAGGTATGTGGTGCCATATTTTACATCCTTCTATTTTGTGAATCCCTTGACTGATTTTTACTTATTTTTCAGACTCTCATTTATGGTCTTTCCTTTCCACTCAAAGAGTCCCCTTTAATATTTCTTGTAGGGCTGGTTTAGTGGTTATAAACTCCTTTAGTTTTTTGTTTGTCTGGGAATCTCTTTATCTTTCCTTCTATTCTGAAAGATAGCATTATTGGATAGAATATTCTTGGCTGAAGAATTTTCCCTTCCAGAATTTTGAATATATTATGCCACTTCTTTCTGGCCTGCAAGGTTTCTGTTGAAAAATCTGCTGATAGCCTTATGGGGTTTCTCCTTGTATGTAACTGTCCTCTTTTTTTCTCACTGCTTTTAAAGTTTATTTTTTATCATTACTTTCTGACATTTTAATTACTATGTGTCTTGGTATGCACCTCCTTAGGTTGATTTTGTTGGGGGATCTCTGTGCCTCCTGGATCTGGATATGTTTCCTTCCCCAGATTAGGGAAGTTTTCAACTATTATTTCTTTAAATAAATTTTCTGTCCCCTTTTCTCTCTCTTATTCTTTTTCTGGGATCTCTATAATGCAAATGTTGTTATACTCCATGGAGTCACTGAGTTCCTTAAGTCTGTGCTTGCTTTGCGTAATTTTTTTTTCTTCTCTCATTTGCTCCATGTGATTAATTTTCATTACTTTGTCTTCCAGGTCAATAATTCGTTCCTCCAGCCTGCTATTTATTCAATCAAATGTACTTTTTAATTTTATTTATTGTGTTCTTCATTTCTGATTAGTTCTTTTTTATCCCTTTGTTAAGGGTCTAACTGATGTTCTCCACTTTTTTCTCAAGTCTAGTGAATATCTTTATGATTATTACTTTAAATTCTCTGTCAGGCATATTATGTATATCTGTTTTGCTTAGATCTCTTGCTGTGGTTTTGTTCTGTTCTTTTATTTGGAGCACATTCCTTTATTTCCTCATTTTGTCTAACTCCCTGTGTCTGTTTTTCTGTGTTAGGAAAGTAAGCTGTTTCCTGCTCTTGAAGGTAATGGCCTCATGAAGAAGAGGCATTGTAGTGCCCTGCAGTGCAGTGTCCCCTGTTCCACAGGATCTGGTGCTTCAGGAATGTCCTTTATGTGTGTTGTGTGTGCTCTGCTATTGTGTCATGGCCCCTTTTTCCTCAAAGCTATATAAAGATATTATCCAGTGTAATTTATAACAGCAAAAATTAGAAGCAGTTCATCTAGGAAGTTAATAGCCTCATATATCTACCGTATTACGTGAGGAAGAAATTCTGAACTATGTCATCCATCTCTGCTAAATGGTCCATCTCTGCAAAAGTTGGCATCATTTGATGAGGAAATGTAGTTACATTTTTTAATGTTGCATTTGTTCTCCACAAGAAAAAAAAATTGTTATTCTTAGTGGCAGTGTTGGGGATGGAAGTCCTTAAAGTATCAGCAAGAATTATTTTGAAGTTGTCCCATAATGTAAAATCAGTGCTATTTAAATTTTTTTTTTTTCAACGTTTTTTATTTATTTTTGGGACAGAGAGAGACAGAGCATGAACGGGGGAGGGGCAGAGAGAGAGGGAGACCCAGAATCGGAAACAGGCTCCAGGCTCCGAGCCATCAGCCCAGAGCCTGACGCGGGGCTCGAACTCACGGACCGCGAGATCGTGACCTGGCTGAAGTCGGAGG